>NC_056743.1:17019868-17179868 GCF_019279795.1 Protopterus annectens
GAGGTAGCTTTCAGCGTCCACAAAAGAAGTCCTGAGTTTTATTGTGAATTTTGACATATAAGGACTTGCAGTACTGGGCACTGCACTTGTACTAGGGAACTTGATTTCAGTGGCCATTCCTCACAATCGCACTGGCTGCAGGTGTGCTACATCAGACTGTTAGGGAGGTATGCACTAAAGTCCTAGGATATATTCCACATAATGGAAGCTAGAAATGTAACTCCCCA
The DNA here is from genome assembly GCF_019279795.1 of Protopterus annectens. Classification (NCBI taxonomy): domain Eukaryota; kingdom Metazoa; phylum Chordata; order Ceratodontiformes; family Protopteridae; genus Protopterus; species Protopterus annectens. The sequence continues at coordinate 17,020,096 of NC_056743.1, forward strand.
AGACCACTTATCACCTACTGAAGCAGAGGATGGGTGCAAATCTGAGTTCTCTACAGCACGGGTAAGGCACACAAACTGGAATGGCATTTTGTGGGTAAAAAAATTCTATTTTAAAGAAATGTAAGACTGCTGTCTGTTCTCCAACTCTTTCACCTTCTGTCAGTGCTCAGCAGACCAACTGCTCCACATGGTGGGAATGTTCAATCGTAACCACCGTCTAGTTAACAAGACAGACTAATCTTCTCCCTGCCATGTGTACAAGTGGCCAGACTGAACCCGACACTTACGGCAGTATTTTATGTTACACCCCCTAGCAACAGACACAGTGCTGGTGCTTGTCTGACTCACTATGTGATGGCCACATGAACATGGAGGGTTAGGATACAAACTCTGAGGCTGAGAAGAGCTCACAGGACGCTGGGACTAAGTGTACTGTCATGGTTTGAAGCACAAAGTCTTAATGTGCAGGAAACCAGGATGTGCATGCCATCAAGCAAGATTTTTTGAGAAAGAAAATGCTGAACTGAAGTGGCTGCACATAGAATGAACATTCCTGTATACCCAATCTGGAAGTACCTCTGAGGTGAAAAATTACAAATGCTTTCTCCAAGCAAAAATATAAATTCCTAGTTTGGACATTTACAAAGTTCTCTCTCATGTCTAAATGTACTGCAACTCATAAAACACAAAGCAAACAAAACAAAAGAAACGTAATCAGGTTGCCTACTTATCAAGGCCAAGGCCTTTCTGAACCCCTACTTAAACTCTTGAATCTAAGCCTCTCCACTAGTTACATTCCTGAAGCCTGGAAAACAGCCACTCCAATGCCATTAGATAAGGGTGGTCTAACCACAAAACTCTGGTAACTGTAGATCCATTACTCTCACTAGTCTCATATGTAAAGCAATGGAACACATTATCTCAGAATTTATTAATCTGGACAGTGAAAATCTCTCAACCCTGGACCCTGATCAATTTGGCTTTATCAAAGGAAAGTCTTGCCTTTGTAACCTCATTTCTTTAAAAAGGTAACTGAAGCAGTGGATAGCAGTTATGCAGTGCATACAGCATATCTAAACCTGGTCACAGCCTTTAACGCAGTTCACCATGGCAACATTAATGATAGACTTGTAAATCTGAAAATAAATCCTTATACTGTGCAATGGACAGTTAAACTAGGTATCTGCCAGAGTACCAGGTGCCACTTCTAAAGCAAATCGGTTACCACTGGTGCAACACAGGGCTCAGTTTTTGGCCCTGTCCTTTTTGGTATATATTTCTCAGACCTTCAGGCCAGCACTTCTGGCCTATCGTTAAGTTTGCAGACGACTGTAAACGGAGTGTTATTCAATCTTCAACCGACTCAAATGCTCCAAAGTGGCTTACAGCACGTTAACTGGTGTTAAAGATGATGGTATCAAATTAAATGTAAAAAAAAAATGAAGCATCAATCACTCTGGTAAACACAATGTCACTTACCATACAGGTGATGCACATCGCCCATCAAACACTTGTTGATAATAACTTATCTGACCACGTCTCCACAACAGTTCATAAAGCCTTTCATCTGGCTCACCTAATTTCCAAATGCATCTCCATTACATTCAAAGTTTTAATTTCCCTTTATTCACATCTTAACATACCCACTACTAAATTTAAAGCATATTTAGGCATGTATCTATCTAAACATATCACACAACTTGAGAGGCCTTAGAGATTCATAACTAAAAAGATGAATAGTGGCCTCAAAAATCTTAGTTATCAGGAGAAACTGGCAGTCCTTTCTCTGTACTTGGTCTCTTACAGACTCCTCTGTGGAAATCTATTTTAGGTTTTCATGCCATGACAGATCCAATCCTATTTGATCTCCTATTCCTTCGCAAAACTACTGGTACATCAACTACTCTGCTAAAGGAGCTAAACCTTCATTAGCAGATAAGGCAATGTATCCCTCAGCTCTGGAACAAACCCACTACATGGCAAGCACATTAGTACCCTTGTCACTTTCAAGTTAAACCTAGATAAATGGATAGGCAGCCTGACATTCTCTCCTGCCCTATCTTGTCTTGCCTTCCTTATGGCTAGAGGGAAATTCTGAATATGAATTTTTGGCTAGGCTTGAAATGGTCTGTAAACTGACTGCTCAGTATTTGCCTATGAAAAAACTGACTTTGAACTTAGGAGATATCATACTGGTATAGGACCAAAGAGGTCTTCAGTTTAATCACATGCAGTGTCATTTTTGTCCTAACAAGCTAGTGTCCAAAGTAATGACCTCTCAAGGAAAAGAAATATTACAATATGTACAATATAGCTATAAATCATACTCTTATAACACTTATGGAAACAGAACTCAAAGTTAAACAGCATATAATACACTAAAAACATCTACACATCCACCCATAAACTAATCATTTTTTTACCACTACCTCAAATGTTAACCTCTACTCCCTTCTGCTCTACCACATCTATGCCTCCTGGCCATGCCTCTCTCTCTTACTATTAGTCATGCCTGGGCTTAACCTCTCTCCCTATATCCCTCGCCTAAATCATTTCTTAAAGTAACGAACGTCTATATAGTACTAATACTTTAATGACTAAGAATATTTCTATTTCAATTTCTCACATAGTATGTATTACTAATTATGTATTAATATTTGAAACTTACATAATGTTGCAAATATAAGCAAAACATTACTTTATCTGTAATTTGTTTTTATTGCATAATGTTTCTAGAGCTTTTCTCCCTGGGGCTCTGCTGAAAAAGGGCTAATTGCTAGCTCAGTCAGACTTTTCCCTGTCAACAAATGTAAAATAATTAAATAAATAAATACATAAATAAAATAAATGCATCTGGAATAAACTTGTTGCTCTCTCTGACTGGCTACAGAAACTGGTGATGGACATCCAACAGAGCTAGGCTGTTTCCTAAATTATGTCTGTAGGAATTACAGCACAAGGGCTGTATTTCACTTACTTATGGAATATGTTCCCAAGTAGTCTGGTCACTAATTGAGTAAGCATTTTACCATTGTAAAGAAAGGCACATCATCATAAAATCTACTTGACCAGCTAGTGCTGGGCCACAGTTTTGAACTTCCAAAATGATGATGTGCAAAGATACCAGAGGCGCATTCCTTGGCCACAAAATTATTGAGACGCAAGTTTTACAAGCGTCCAAGATAGCTCAGGATCACCTGCAAACTTAGCATGAGATACCGCGGGACAACCTCTTCCACCTAGAAGGTATCTAGAAAGCATTACAGGAAGTGACCTTAAAATTATACAGAGATAATAGAAAATAAGTGGATTATTCGATTTAAGGCACAGTCACCCCCAGGTTTGAATGAAAATTCTACTATAAAACCAGTACTTAAGGATGTATGTAACAAAATTAAATAAGATACAACTAATAATCCATTTTAAACAGTAACTTGTAGTGTACAATATACTTTTTATATTTTATTTCATGATTGTTTGTAATTCAAAAGTATTTATTGGATTTTGTTTTAATCACCACATCACTCTGCAGATTTAATTGTAGGTCATGTGATTTTTACAGATTGGTTTATGTAAAGTGTTTATTCACTATGTAGACTGTTTTGCCTGAAGAAGCCCTAGAGGTGAAAGTTGTGTTAAGTAGCAAGAAATAAAGTTTGAATTGATTTCCGTGGTGCCAGAATACTTTTTCTCTTACAGCTACTAAAGCCTCCAGGAACACTTACTCCTCTTGGAAAGGGTTGTCGGTAGACCAAACACACCTTTGTTAACACCCCTTTACTTTAGAAGTTCTAGGATGTCTCCATATCAGATGTTGTTTGGTGGTGATCTTGGGGACCCTTCCTACTCAAAGTCGGTATGGTCTGTGAACCTGAGGGCATCAGACCCAGAACCACCTCCATTTGGATCTGTGTCAAGAGGAACTTAATAATCCTATCCACGTTGGCTTTGGTTAGAATTCTAGAAGAACATCTGGAAGATGCTGTTGACTATGCTCTGGAATGGTGATGCTTCAGAGAATGGTCTAGGAATGGAGAAGGTACACGAGAGGACACCGAATCTGTGACCAACTGTGGTGATTGGATCTGAAGGTTTACAGATTTTGCCAGGAGGTTCAGACCACAGAGTCAAGGATGTGGCTGGATCTGGGGAACACTTTCTCAAATAATTTTTATCCAATTTCTTTGGGGTCTGAGCCCCAAATGATGCTGATGAAGGTTTGGAAGGATGCAAACCTCTTAGTATTAATTTTTTTGTCAAAGCTCTGGGTTAAAGGCTTTGCAAATATCACAATTAAGAGTTGAGATGTGCTGGGCCTACACAGTATATACATTTAGAATGCACATCAGACGGTATTTTATACCCACAGGCCATACATTTTTTTTTTTAAACCTGAAGGCTTTTCAGACATTTTTAAAAGACTTGGAGAAAGAAAAGATAATAAACAAAATAATTAAAAAAAAAAAATTAGAACACAGAAATGGGGAAAAAATGACCAACAATGGCAACAGTACTGTAAAAGTACGAGAAATAGGGAGATACCAATGATTGTAATGATGACTACACAAGTAAGGGTCTAAAGGGGAGGAAAGCACTATAATACTATAACATTTACACAGAAAAAGGTCTTTAAGATATGAAAGTAAATAGTAGCAAAAAAGCTCTCACTTGAGAAAAAAGTTGCTATACTTGAGAGCACACACTGACCATGTCCGTATGATAAGGTGCCAAACGAGATCTGAGGTATGATAGATCTCTAGGGCAATATGGTTAAGGGAGAAGCTCAAGAGTTTCACTGAGAGATGGAAAAAGCAGCCAAGTCACAGCAGTGTGTTAGATTTTTTTTTTTTTTTTTGCAGAGTGTTAGATCTGAACCCAAAAGTTGAGGAATGAATGAAAATGACATCATCAGATCTCTATTCAGATGTAAAGAGGCTATAAATATTTTTGAATTTAATACTTTAAAACCTCGTGGCTCGAATAAACAAACTGGAGCAGACATTTTTACAATGAAAAGCCATTTCATTTTAATTTGTTCACTGTTAACTAATTTACTGGTGTAGGGTGTGGGTGTGTGTTAAGTGGGATAACTGATTTACTGAAACCTTTACACAGTGTGAAACAGAGTTGGTTAAGTTATTCCCAAAAAGTCAGATCTTTTGGTTGAGATGTTAGGAATATGGTCGTTTTCTCCTTGCCACTGACTGGTTTGCTATCATTACTATTTTTAAAGTAGTATTACATAATCAGTCATTTTACTTCATCTCATTTTGATTTGTATGCAATAAAATGCCTTTATCATTATAGATAATATACCTCACCCTATACGCAGTTACAGAAATGTTGCCTAGTCAGATTTTTTTTTTAACTTCTTGACTAATGAGAATTTTGTGCATATTCAAGACACTGCAATCCTCCTACAAGGCAGAGTGAAAATAAACAGCCCACAGGTGGAAACTAGGTGAAATTCCAAATAGTGACAGACACCCACACAAAAAAATGGTAATCAGAAATGCAGGATTTGTTTTAGGCATGTAAAAGGCCATATACCAGTTTGACTATGAAAAGTCGCAATAAAAGGAAAAACTGAGGGAATTCTAATGCTGTACTTAAATACAAAAGGCACTCAATCTGACCTGAAGTATTTTACTGCATCTCATTTCTGATGTACACGACAGCACACTGCATCTTTCTGATCAGAGCATAAAGGCAGCATCACTGCCCTATATACAGGGGCAGAAAAGGTGCCTAGACTGGTGAAATAAAACGGACCTTTTATTCCTGATGTAACACAACAAGAAGTTATGTACTCACCATAATGTTCGATGTATGTGGTCCATCTTGCCTCACATTCTTACTCACGGGTTCGGAGCCGATTCTCTGCTCCGACTCGGCCAACTTTTTATTTTCTAGCACAAAGTCCCTAATTCACTGGGCTAAACAGTTATCTCATGTTGCACTGCTCCATAGCCCCAGATCTAGTTTGCAGCAATCCACGTCACACCTCATGCACAACCACAATACAGGAAGGTAGAACACTATCCAGAGTAGTGAAGAAAAAAACAACTAATATTGAAGGGTACTCGAGACCAATTATCGCCTCTAGATCCTCCAGGAAGAATGTGAGGCAAGATGGACCACATACATCGAACGTTATGGTGAGTACATAACTTCTTGATGTTATGTGGTCCAATCTCGCCTACATTCTTACTCAAGGGACAGTGTCCCCAGCACCTCTATCCTGGGAGGCTCAAAGGAAGATACTCCTGAGAACTGTGGAACCAAAGGAAGCCCAGCCCCTAGAAGCCACATCTAGTTTGTAATGAGTAATAAAGGTGTGGGGAGAAGCCCACGTGGCTGCAGCACAAATATCATCCAAGGATAGTCTGGCATGGTAAGCCATTGAAGCGGAAACGGCCCTGGTAGAGTGAGCCTTGACGGGGAACGGTAGATTTCTGCCTGCTGACGAATAGATAAAAGAAATACAATCCGAAATCCATCTGAAAATTGTAATCTTAGAAATAGGGGAACCTGCTCTACTTTCTGAAAAAGCCACAAACAGTTGGTCAGACTTCCATAGTTGTTTTGTCCTGTGTAAGTAGAATCGTAATTGCCTGTGTACATCCAACTGATGAAATTTAAACTATGCCTTATTGGAAAATTGAGGAAAGAAAACTGGCAACTCAATAGACTGATTGAGATTAACAGTAGAAGTTACTTTAGGAAGGACAGATTAGGTCTCAAGGAAACCCTGGCCTTATGAAAGATTAAATATGGAGATTTGATGGACAGAGCTTGAATCTCCAACACCCGTCTGGCTGATGTAATGGCTATTAAGAAGGCAGTCTTCCAAGACAGAAACTTTAACTCACAGGTGGCAGCCGGTTCTAAGGGTGGGGAAGTCAGGGATTTCATAACAAAGTTTAGGTCCCATGGCATGATAGGTTCTGACACAGGAGGCCGAAGTAACAAGGTGCCCTTCAAAAAGGCCTTACAGAGTTTATGGGCCATAACAGAGGGCTCGTAAGAGGTATGAAAATTGGAAATAGCAGCCAGCTGGACCTTAATGGTAGCAGGAGCAGAACCCTGCTGAAAGAGCAGGGATAAGAAATCCAAAACAGCAGGAATTGGGGCTGTGAAAGGGTCCAGTCCCTGGGCCTGAGCCCAAATAGAAAATCTTTTCCACTTGCTGGAATAAATCTTCCTGGTGGAAGACTTATGAGAAGAGGATAAACTATGCACTACCTCAGATGAAAAACGAAGTCTGACTAACGATGGAAGTTGAGTAGCCAGGCTGTCAACCTGAGGGTCCGCAGGGAGGGATGCAACTGTCCCATGTGTCAGTAGGTCTGGTACTGGGTCCAGAATCCAAGGACTGTCTACTGCGTATTGATGAAGAAAGGAGAACCAGACTTGGCGAGGCCAGTGTGGGGCAATTAGAATCATCTTGCTTCCCAAGGATATGGCTTTCTGAATCACTCTTGGTAACAGAGGAAACGGAGGGAAAGCATATAGCAGACCGGGGGGGGGGGCAATCGTGGACTAGAGTGTCCCTGGGTGACTCCCCCTGTGAGGGGATCAGTGTGAAGTAGTTGCTGCACTTGGCATTGAGGGGATTGGCAAAAAGATTGCAGCAAGATTGACCCCACCTGCTGAAAATCTGTTCCGCAACCCGACGGTTCAGGGACCAATCGTAAGGCATCAGAATAGCTCTGCACAGCCCGTCTGCTATCACATTGTCCTTCCCCGGAATGTGCGTTGCCACCAGAAACCGTTGGGAAGACACTGCCCACTGCCGCACTCGCATGGCCTCTCTGCACAGGGGATAAGATCTGGTTCCCCCTTGCTTGTTCAGGTACCACACAACTGACAGGTTGTCAGAGTGAATTGCAATCGTTCCCAGAGGAAGGGAGCTCTGAAGTGCTCGCCACGCCGGTAACACCGCTCTCATCTCTAAAACACTGATGTGCAGATGTACCTCGTGATCTTGCCACGTGCCTTGGACCGTCCTGCCAAGACAATGCCCCCCCCCCATCTGGGAGGCATCCGTGGTCACCGTGGCAACAGATGACATAGGAACAAACGGTTTTCCCTTGTCGAGATTGGTGGAGCACAGCCACCAACGGAGGTCTTGTTTGCACCGATCCGTGAAAAGGATCAAGTGGGAAAGGGGATATTTCTGAAAGGACCATTGGGCAAAGAGGAGCCACTGCAGAAGCCTTATGTGTAATCTGGCTAGAGGCACTAACATGATGGTGGCTGCCATGGATCCCAGGAGCTGGAGAACCCATCTGGCCTGAACTTTCTTGAGGGGTAACAATGTGTGAACCTGACTCTGCAACACTCCTATCCTTTATTGGGGCAGGAACGCCCGTATTCTAACGGTGTCTAGCTCTGCACCTATAAATGTGACACGCTGTGAGGGTAGCAAGGCAGACTTTCCCCAGTTCAAGGTAATTCCAAGTCACTGACAGAGGGTAATGGTAGCTTCCCTGGCTCGAATGAGAAGATGCCTGGTGGGGGCGGTGAGGAGCCAGTCGTCCAGGTATGAAAACACTTGGAATCCTTGACGTCTCAGGTGAGCCGTCACCACCGCCAAACACTTGAACACCCTGGGGGCTGTGGTGAGACCAAAGGGCAGGGCATGAAACTGGAAATGACTGGTTCCCAGCCGGAAGCGTAAGTGACTCCTGGATGCCCTGTCCATTTTGATGTGGTAGTAAGCATCTTTGAGGTCGATGGAGCACATCCACACTTCTTTTCCCAGTACCGGAAAAATGGACTGGAGGGTGACCATTCGGAACTTGGACTTCAAAACGTAGTGATTCAGTTGACTGAGATCCGGAATGGGTCTCAGGTCCCCTGTTCTTTTCGGCACCAAAAAGAGTCTTGAGTAAGTCCCTAATCCGATTTGGTCTGAGGGGACAGGTTGGATGACTCCTTTTTCCAGCAGCTTTGAGATTTCTAGTGCTGCTTGATCCCTTTGACTGGGTGAAACGTCTGGGATTCTCTTGACTGGAGGGGGCTCTGATACAAAGGGGATGGTATAACCTCAGGTAACTATTCGAAGCACCCATCGATCCTGGGTGATGCTTCCCCAGGCTTCTGGGTACAACAAAATGCTGTCCCCGACTGGCTCCTGAATACCACAGTCGGGCAACACATCAGGAACGATGGTAGGAAGACCGGCGAAAGGAATCACGGTCTCCCGAGTTGCGGGGACCTCCTCTGCCCCTGGGACAACGTCTTCCAGAATAGCCTCCCGCTCCTCTGCCTCTGGAGGGGGACTCACCTTGAGCTGCAGGGAAAGACTTCTGTGATTTTTTGAACCACATCTTCCCTCCTCTCTGAGCCTTGGGGTAAGGCCTAGAAGGGAGGGAAAAACGGACCCCTACGGCAGACAGGGTCTTTCCCTCTTGCTCGCATCTGGTGAGGGTGTCTTTCACTTTGGTCCCAAAGAGTGAGGACCCATCAAAGGGAGTGTCAGTGAAGGAAGACTTGAAGGCCTCTGCGAAGTGACATAGGTGCATCCAGGCTTGCCTCCTGAGGGCTACTCCTGAGCTAGCTGCCCTACTCGCTCCTTTGGCTGCGTAAGATATGAGCCTCATGGACGAGTTGACAATCGAACCAAGGATAGACAACTGGGCGTCAACAGTCTGCGCTAACACCTCAGGTACGTTGGCCGTTAGAGTATCTCCTAACTCCTTAAGGAGATCTCTCTGGAGCAGAGTAAAATGACAAAGGTAATTCAGCGACCATAGGGTAAAGGTCGCTGACGAAAGAGTACGCTTCCCATAGCGGTCCATACTCCTGGACTCCTTGTTAGGAGGATGGACGGAGGAAGAAGACTCTGTTACTTCCTGCTGAGTGGCTGCCGCCACCACCATGGCATCTACAGAAACCCCTTTGGACAGGACCTCCTTCCCTGGGGGAGCTGAAAGAAACTTATTAGGTCGTCTGGGTACTGGTTCCACCGAATCAGGATTCTCCCACGCCCTTCGACAAATTAAATCCAGGAGCTCGTTGAAGGGTGGAGACAACCAGGAGGCGGAGGGTTGAGCAACAAAGGCCTTGAGGAATACAGACTCCTCCTCAGAGGGGTTCTTTGATGGCCAGTCGCCTCTCTGCCTCAAAATCTCCAGGATGTCGGAGAGAGAGATGTCATTGGAGGACGACTTGGGGGACCCCTCTGACTCCTCGAGGTCAGTATCAGAAGTGAGAGACTCGTCCTGTGAGTCTATGTGCTTCCTCTTGCACAACTTCTTTCTTGGGGGCTCCTCAGGCACAGACTCAGAGGAGCCCTCAGAAAGTTGGGGACCGCTCATGGGGGTATCCCCAGACCTTTGGGCTCCACCATCCGCTGACAGGGGAACATCAGAGGCTCTAGCCAGGGTGGAAGGGGACAGAATGACCGATCCGGGTGATGTAACTGAAGATTATGGCCAGTGCACTCCTCATGGCCTCTAAGCCGGGTCCCCCCGAATCTGAGGACTGACCAGCCTCCGAGGCCACGACCGGAATCGGGGTTCCCAGAGCCGAAGCGCCATGAGGGAGGCTCGGAACTGACAGGAGTCCCGAAGTATCCCCCTCGGCCCCGACAGAGGAAACCCGGGTTCCAAAACCAGAGGACAGAGCCGACATAGTTGGAGCCGACGCCGGCACAGATAAACCCTTGAGGGGTATCGGAGCCGGCACAAGAACGTCACTCGGAACGGAGCACTCCGGCTCCGAAGACCAGGAAGTGCTCGGAGGAGGAACCATCGGTACAAGCATCGGGACAGGCTCCGGAGCCGACTGGGCTGGAGCCGAAAATAATTTTGCCAACACCGGCGACTGCAGGAGCCTCTGAAAGTACAGTTTTGTACCTACCATAAATGTAGATGTTAGAGTGCTAATACAGCTGCAGTAATCACATATCGGTTCTCTGCCGTCAGGCGGGTCCTCGGTCGGCCGAATTCCAAAGTCTAGGTCCGGCGTCGGTTGTTGTCGCTTTCTTTCCTGACGTCAGTGCGACAGGGGTATATAAGACACAGCCGACGCCATATTCTTCAGTCTTTTCTTGCCCCAGATTTCAAGTGCCCCCAGAAGGAAGGCAATACATAAATTATATATATATATAAATATATTAATGCAATGTAATCAAAAAACAGTAGTTGCAAGCAAATACACCATAGGAGGATAACCCAAATTAGGTTGTATGAGGAGGTGTTAGCCACTAATCCTTTACCAAGAGGGGAAGGAGGGAGGGAAACCTGTACTGCAGCTGTATTAGCACTCGAACATCTACATTTATGGTAGGTACAAAACTGTACTATGTTCATCGTGCATACAGCTGCAGTAATCACATATGGGTAGAATCCCAAAGCTACGCACAGGGTGGTAGGCACTAGGTGGAACTGGGACGAGCCAGAATGCCCTGCAACACAGCAGTGGCAAAGCCTGCTCTAGTTTTGGAATATAAAGGCAGGTGGTAGTGTTTTGTGAAGGTATGCACAGAATTCCAAGTGGCTGCCTCCAACATATCTTTGGTAGGAACTCCTCTGAGGAAGGCTGTAGAGGTAGCTGTGGCCCTGGTGGAGTGTGATCTGATGCCTGTAGGGACAGATTTCCCATGATAGGAGTAACAAAATCGTATGCAGTGGCCTATCCATTTTGAAATTGTCTGTTTGGTAACAGGCTTCCCTTGAGCTCCCACAGCATAGGACACAAAAAGTTGTTCTGATTTCCTGAAAGGCTTTGTTCTGTCCAAATAATAACGTAGCTGTCTATGGATGTCCAAGGAATGTAGCAGCCTTTCCCCTTTGTTTTGAGGATTGGGGTAAAAGGTAGGTAAGTGTATGGCTTGATTTAAAGCTACCCTGGATACCACTTTAGGCATAAAAGACGGGTTGGTTCGAAGGGAAACCCTGTCCTGATGGAAGATGAGAAAGGGCTGCACAGCCATGAGGGCTTGTAGTTCCGAAACCCTACGAGCTGAGGTAATGGCCAGAAGGAAAGCTGTTTTCCAGGACAAATATTGCAAATCTGTTGAGGCAGCTGGTTCAAAGGGAGGCAATGTTAATTTTTCTAAAATGTAATTAAGATCCCAGGCTGGCAATGGTTGTTTCCTTGGTGGTCTTATATTTTTAGCCCCTCTGAGGAACTGTCTCAAAAGTGGGTGAGAGAATAACGGTGGATCCGTGTTGAATTCTGCAGAAATGGCTGAGGCATGGATTTTTATGGAGGAAAATGAAAGTCCACTGCTCAGCAGCTCAGCTAGATACTGTAATACCTGAGGCAAATTCAGTTTTCTAGGGTCCTGGCCTTTTTTCTCATTCCAAAAGCAAAACCGTTTCCATTTTGCGGAATAAGCCTTTCTAGTAGATGGCCTTCTGGCCTCCAGAATTACGTCCTGCACCTCTTTGGGGAGTAGGGTCTGATGTGGTGTTAAGGAATTTTCCATGCAGCGAGATTGAGTGTTTTCAGCTGACTGTGAAGAGTTTTGTAGCTGTGCTGAGTCAGCAGAAGAGGCATTAGAGGTACAGGCCAGGGAGTAGTATGTGTTAGGCTCCTCAGGAGTGGGTACCAGTGCTGTCTTGGCCAGTCTGGAGCAATCAGTATCATCTTCGGTCTGTCTGCTCTTGCTTTCAAGAGCACCTTGGGCAGAAGAGGCAGAGGTGGGAAAGCGTACACTGTCCATGCTGTCCAACTGAATGAAAGGGCGTCCACTCTCCAGGCCTTTGGATGAAAGGTCCTTGAACAAAACTTTTCCAATTGATGATTCCTGTGGGAGGCGAATAGATCTATGTCTGGCCTCCCCCACGTTTGGATTATCTTTGTAAACACCTGAGGATGCAACTTCCATTTGTGCGGATCTGTCATATTTCTGCTTAGATTGTCTGCCAGCGTGTTTTCCAAACCTGGCAAGTACTGTGCTTGAAGTTCGATTTGCCATTCCAGAGCCAAGTTCCAAAGTGTCATGGCTAGTCTGCACAGGGGGTATGAATGTGTTCCTCCTTGTTTGTTTATGTACCACATTACTGTGGTGTTGTCTGTTCTTATCAATAATTGTCCTGGATGCAGGAGGTCCTTGAATGCTGTAATTGCATTTATCACTGCTAGCATTTCTTTTTGATTGATGTGAAGGTGCATTTCCTTTTGGGACCATTTGCCCTGAATGCACCTGCCTGTCATGTGCGCCCCCCAGGCATAATCTGAGGCGTCTGTTGTGATGACTTGATTTGCTTGAGGCTTGCAGAATGGGAGACCTGTGTTTGTTTGACATGCTTGGGCCCACCATAGAAATTCCTTTTGCAAACATGGAATTATTGGTATTATTGTTTCCAAATTGTGGCTGTGTTGAGACCATAGGTTTTTTAGGTACCATTGAAGTTTTCTCATATGCAACTTTGCACATGGGATTAAAAGAATGCAAGATGCCATGAAGCCCAGAGCCTGCAGGATTTTCCTTGCAGTAAGCCTGGTACAATCTGCTAGTATTTTGAAGTACTGAGTTAGTTGCCCCTGTTTTTCTGGCATAAGGTAGGCCATCTGGGTGTTTGTGTCCAAGTTGGCACCCAGGAAAGTTATTTTCTGAGATGGTGTTAGCCTGGATTTCTCTTTGTTGATTGTGTATCCCAGAGAATTCAGTAACCGTGTTGCATAAGCCAGATGTTCCAGAAGTATGTGCTTGCTGTCCGCTTGGATCAGGCAGTCATCCAAATAAGGGTAAATTTGTATCCCTTGAAGTCTGCAGTAGGCGATTACTGATGCCAGGCATTTTGTGAATACTCTGGGCGCAGTAGATAAGCCAAAGGGCAATGCAGAGAATTGATAGTGGATTGAACCTGCAAGAAATCTGAGGTATCTTCTGCAGCTTTGTCTGATCGGGACATGCAGGTATGCCTCCTTGAGGTCCAATGTTACCAGCCAAAACTCCTTGCCCAGCATGGGAAGAAGCTGCTGTAATGTGAGCAGCTTGAATTTTGGTACAAGTAGAAATGTATTTTATTTTATTTTTATTTACTTTATTTTATTTTACATTTGTTAACCGGGCTAGTCTGGCTGGATACATGTCCATTTTCAGCAGAGGCCCGAGGAGAAAAGCTCCACTATCAGAAACTAAAATACACTACAGTTTATAAAGTCACTAGTAATACTAACTATACAAATAAAACTAAACTAATATAGTATAATACGGCTACATACAAGTACAAATACGTTTTTGATGTAAAAACCTGAGTAGATGACAATCAAAATTCAGTCGGAGACTGAGGAGAAAAGTTTCAGTGTCAACAAAACAATTTAAAGTAGAAAAATATCCATAGTAGTTAGTCATGAACAACAAGTAGGTATTAGTTGTAAGTATAAAAGTGGTTACTATATAGTGTTAAACATGCAGGTTAGTAGTGTAAAAGATTTTAAGAGGCTAAAGAAAGTATAAAGGCAAGAATGACGTAAAGAGAAAGGAAGAAAAAGCACGTCTACTGTTAGGTACAGGAATTCTGGACTTAGTGAGGTTAGGAACAAGCAGTAGGAAAAGGAGAGGGGGAAATAAAAGTTAGAGAGGAAATGTAAGAGGTAAAACAGGATTATAGGAGGTCAGCTAAAAGAAGCAGGAGACAGACAATCAAAGAGGTCAGAGGAAAGTCAAACAGAACAGAAGAATAGAGATAAATAAAGGGACTGTGGAAGTCAGTTTAAGTTAGAACAGAAGAGCAAAAGTGCACATGTGCAGACTGAAGAGAGTAGTAAGTTTGCTGGGGTCAGTCAGGATTGGAGCAAGGGCATAGCCAGTGAGTTATTAGGTGCGTTTTCATCTGTTTTTTGAAAAGCTGACATGAGTCTAGGGAGGTCAGTTCTGTGGGGAGTTTATTCCAGTAAGAACCAACAATGTTTGCAAATAAGGAATCTCCTGATTTATTGTGAGATTTCACAGTAGTAACTAGTACCTTGTTAGCTGATCTAAGTGAAGTGAGATTTTTATAAGGAGTGATGAGTTTATTTAGTATGGGTGTATTGGAAGGGTGATGTAGAATTTTAAAAGTGATGATTAGCTGCTGTAGTAGTATTAGGTTGGGAAGTTCAAGCCAGTTTAGTTTCTTTAAGTTAAGACAGTGATGAGTTTGGAATAGAGAGCCAGTGGCAAATCTGGCTATACTGTGGTAGGCGGTATTCAGTTTCTGAAGATTAGCTTTAGAAATATTGATAAAGGAAGGAGAGGCATACAATACTGTAGAAATGAGGTGAGTTTGGGCTAGAGTCACTCGGGTAGTAGTAGTAAGGAAGGGCTTAAGTCTGTAAAGGGCACCCATCTTTTTATTGACTGACTTGATAGTTAAGTCAATGTGATAGTCAAAATTTAGTTGATTGTCTATGGTTATACCTAGCAGCTTAGTGGATGAGTCAGGTTGGATGACAGTGCCATTGCATGATACAATGGAAAAAGTGATAGGGGTGGATTTAGAGGTAGGGGTGAAAAGTAGTAGTTTGGTTTTTTTGGGGTTTAGGAGGAGACAGATATGTTGGAACCATTTTTCTGCTGCAGTGAAAACCACCTGGGTAGCGGAGTGGAGTTGTGCTGGTGACGAAGCAGAGCAGATGAGAGTGGAATCATCTGCATACTGAATACAAGTGGATGTAGGGAGGGAGGCGGACAGGTTATTTATGAAAATAGAGAAAAGTAGGGGACCTAGGATGGATCCTTGTGGAACGCCAATAGTAATTGGGAGTTGAGAGGATAGATGACTGTCCCAGAGGACTGCTTGTTTTCTATTAGTCAGGTAAGAGTTGAACCACTGTAATGCCTGTGAGTCTAGTGAGAGGGATTGTAGGGCATCGAGGAGAAGTTTATGGTTGACCATATCGAATGCTTTAGAGAGGTCTAAGAATATTGCAGAGGTGAACAGGTTGTTGTTGCGGTTTCTATTGATAGAGTCAGTGAAGGAGAGAAGGGCAGTTGAAGTACTGAGGTAGGGTCTAAAACCATGTTGTGAGTCTACAAGCAAATTGTTATTTAAGAGGTAATGTAGAAGTTGATGGTGAATGGAGCGTTCCATTATTTTGGAAAGAGGAGATAGGAGGGCAATAGGCCGAAAATTGGAGAGTTCGTTGGAGTTACCTCCTTTATGGAGGGGAATAATATGGGAGATTTTCCAACAGGATGGTATTTTGGATTCAGTTATGGTTCTGTTTATTAAGATGGAGACTGTGTAGGCTATCTCGGATGCAGCTAGTTGCAGATATTCAGCTGGAAGCTTATCTGCAGAAGGGGTGCAGGGTTTGAGTTTGGATAGTAGCTTGTGGATGTAGGTTGTTGAGACAGTATTCAGCTTTAGTATGTGTGTGCTGTTTTGAGTGGGGGTAGATTGGAGGGTTGAGGGGGGAGTCATGGTACTTGCAAGTGAGGTGACTGTCTGAGAGAAGAAGTTGTTGAAAGTGTCGGCTATTATGGATAAGTCCAAAATGGGTCTCCAGTCGGTTCCTTTCCTTGGTACCAGAAATAGTCTGGAATAAAAACCTTGACCTTGTTCGTGAGTAGGTACCTCTTGAATAGCTTTCATGTCCATGAGTTTTGAAATTTGTATTTGTGCCTCTGCCCTTTGATTGTGTGGCAGGTTTGGCATGCCTCTTATTTTTGGAAGAGTATGAAAATGAAATCTGTAGCCTCTGTTTATAATGTCCAGGATCCATTTGTCTGTTGTGATAATATGCCAATTTCTTGTAAATAATGCCAGCTTTCCTCCCAAGGGAGCTGCCAGCTGAGACTTGCTTGGCATGAAAAGGAGGAAGTCATTGGGTTTGTTTTCTGTATTGCTGTGCACTGTCTTCGCCACCTCTTGGTGCTGGAGTTTGCCATTGTCTGCCTCTATATGATCCTTGAGATTGTCCTCTGCCCCTTGTGCGCCTGTATCTACCTCTTTGGGGCTTGTCCGTGGCTGGAAAGGACCAGTTTTTAGAAGGCCAATTTCTGCTAAAACGAGGTGGTTGTACCTGTAGAAAAGCCTTGACAGTTTGCACAGATTTAGCTTTTTCTTCCATTTTCCGTAGTATCTCCTCAGCATTAGTACCAAATAGTACATCCTTTTGTAAAGGAGCATCTAGTAGTTTAGCTTTAACATGATCAGGCAAAATTTGCTCCCTAAGCCAGGCATATCTACGAATAACTGATCCTGTAACAGCAGCTCTACTTGAGGCCTCTAAGGCATCATAGCCACATTGTAAGGTGTGTTTACCCACTTGTTCTGCACTATGCATCATATCCTGCAATTCCTTCAAATCTGGTTGTTCAGGTTGAGACATTTTATTTCTTAATTGTGATAACAGAAACTGCTGATATTTAAGCATATGGAACTGACAATTTAAGGCCCTCATGGCTAGGGTGGCTGAGGTGTATACCTTTTTTCCCCACCTTTCTAAGGATCTAGATTCTCTTTCGGAAGGTAGTGGATTCTTGGCAGTAGAGGCCTTCATTCCCTTGGGGCCTTGAGAAATGGTTTCAGGGTCAGCATTATGGCTTTTGAAAAAAAATTGGTGAGAGTTAGGAACTCTGTAGTACCTATCAGGTTTGACTGGGGCAGGAGGCAGGGAATCTGGATTAAGACAAGCCTCCGAGTAAACATCATCAAGTATGTCCAAGACAGGAGGTATAGCCAGAGGTCTGTGTTGAGGTAACAAAGAAATTCCCTAAGCCTTTCTTGGAATCAGAAAAGTCTTGGCCTTCCCAATGGAAGTGTTCCCTCAAGGTGTGCAAGGTTTCCCCAAAAGAAAAATCCTCTGGGGGAGATACAGAAGGAATGGACTGTTCTGCATCAGAATCTTCATAAGGGAGTAAGTGTTCCTCTACATCAGAATGTTCTGAGAAAATGGAGCCCTGTTCAGAAGAGGGAGAATCTTCCTCCACTCTGGGTCTCTTGTCTGGAGGGGGTTGGGAACCCCTGATAAGAGTAATTAAATCCTCAGCCATTTTAAGCATCTGCTTTTTAGGCATGGGGCCTGGGGATGGGCCCGGAGCAACAGGCCTCTTGGGATGCATGGTTGATTTGGACTTAGTAAAGGCCTTAATGGAAAAGGAAGATGAGGGTCTAAAGACACCCTGGGTGGAAGTGGACCTGTCCACATTAGGAGGCTCTACACTCACAGTAGCTTCGGTGGTTGTAGTCCGAGTAAGGACCGAGGTACCTGCGGTCTCGGTTACAGAAGACACCGCCAAGGAAGAGTCGTCGGTAGTCAGGGACTGCATAGGCGTCTCACTGAGAACCGGACCACGTGCAGCCGGTTTTGGCGTGGTGTCGGTGGAGACCGTGGACCTCGCGTGTTGGTCCTTGTCCTTGCGTTTTTGGACAAAACGGTAGTCGGAGTCTCCGACGACATTTTATAATCAAAGGCTTTACCAAAATAATGGTGGGCGAACTCCGCCCGACGCTTAATAGTGCGTTTATTGAAAGTAGCGCAAAAGCGTCAGCCCGAGATGTCGTGGTCTGGGCCTAAACAAGGTATGCAGAGGGAATGGAAATCCTTATGTGGTATTTGCTTCCCACAAGAAATACAATTGTTAACTTTGTCTGACATCGGTCTGAGGCAAGAAAAGTTTCCAACGGGTACTTAGCTTTAAAGAAGACTTCGGTTTCCAATTTTTCGTAAATTCAGGAGCTGGCCGACCGGCACTTGCGAACTGCTTCTGCTTCGGGCACCGTGCGGCAAAAAAGACTGAAGAATATGGCGTCGGCTGTGTCTTATATACCCCTGTCGCACTGACGTCAGGAAAGAAAGCGACAACAACCGATGCCGGACCTAGACTTTGGAATTCGGCCGACCGAGGACCCGCCTGACGGCAGAGAACCCATATGTGATTACTGCAGCTGTATGCATGATGAACATCCACCCGATCCACATCCAAATCGGACAGCCTGGAGGATTTGGAGGAAAGAGATGGGGATTGGGATCTCCTGTCTGGAGACCCATGCCTATCACTGGGCGATCGGCTCCGAATGGTTTCCAATAGAATTGGAGCCGAGGTCGATTCCAGCACAACAGATACCTCCTGTGGTCCCGAGGACAGAGGAGCCGAGGGGGTAGCATCCAATTTAGAAGTCTTCCCCGGAAGCTCCGTGGAGACAGACGGAGCTGGAGATCTCTTCTTCGCCTTAGAAACCTTAGACTGAGTACTCGAGGAAGAGTCTAAAGACTCCTCAAAAAAAGGTTTTAGGAGACCCTTCAGTATAAGTTTGTTTTTCCTTTCCTGTAACACCCTCGGACTGAAGGTGTGACAAAAACTACAGGACTCTTGTAAATGAATTGCCCTTAGGCAGTATACACAAACGGAACGTCCATCAGTAATGGACATCTTGTAGTTACATTTGGAACATTTCTTAAAACCCAAAGGTTTATGTTCCTTTTGATCCTTAGACATCTTAACCGAGATTGGTACACCAGAAAACACACACAA
Source organism: Protopterus annectens (assembly GCF_019279795.1). Taxonomy (NCBI): domain Eukaryota; kingdom Metazoa; phylum Chordata; order Ceratodontiformes; family Protopteridae; genus Protopterus; species Protopterus annectens. Next base: position 17,039,522 of record NC_056743.1, read on the forward strand.
GCCACAGAAACCTAGAAAAAATGGCAAGGTGGGAAACTACTGTCACAACATACAGCCAAAGAATCTCTAATTCAAACGGTTCTTTGGGAGTCTACACTCACTCTAAAACAGGGGAAAAACTACTCTCTACACAGAAAAAGAATCAGAAATAAATTTTGCACAACATAAGGAGGACTAGGTCCTCTAATTTAAACGGGCCTAGCTCGCCGGACAGAAGGGATACCCAAAAACACTCTCACAACAAATTCAGAACAACGGACAAGGAGAAATAGCTATAAAAATAGCTTTTGTCTGAAAAAAACACAATTTTCTGAGAAATTAACTTTACAGAAATAAGGAGGACTAGGTCCTCTAATTTAAATGGGCCTAGCCCACCAGAACAGAAGGGATACCCAAAATACACTCTCATAACAATTTCAGAACAAGGAAAAGTAGCTATTAAAATAGCTGCTGTTTGAAGAACCACAATTTTCTGAGAGAAAAAAGAAGTTTTAAAGTTACTTAGCCACAGCCAAGCGAGACCACATCCTACCTACACGAGCGGCAAACGAGATCTGGGGCTATGGAGCAGTGCAACATGGGATACCTGTTTAGTCCAGCCAATTAGAGACTTCGTGCTAGAAAATAAAAAGTTGGCAGAGTCGGAGCCGAACCCGTGAGTAAGAATGTAGGCGAGATTGGACCACATAACATCCTAAATTCTGAACAGCAGCTCCATTTAGCTACCCTGAGTTGATGATGTTATTGTACTCAATGGAAAAATACTGTTATGCAGCTTCTTGGGCAGCCAGCACACTATGACCGTGCAAAGCCTAGTGGTGATGACCATCAATACAGGGCTCCCACTGAAACAGACATTTTCTAGCACAAAAGCTTGGACCACTACTGTAGCTAGGTTCGGGCGAAGGGGGCAGCAGCTCCAGGCATTGGGTGTTAGGAGGCTCGATTGGGAAATGCTATTTCTGTATCCTTTTTTCTGGACTGGCATTTCTAAATGTCACTATAGTAATGTAGCCAAGCCTGTGTTGTGTGTGGTAATCTGTAGAACAGGCTGCAGCAAGCTGACTGCTCAACTGAAGGGCTGAGGGGTTGGGGATCTGTCTTGAAGCTCCAGACTAAGGGACTGGACATATTTTTCTGTTCTTCAGGTGAAGAATTGAAGGGAAAAACATTGGGAGGGTGTAGGGATTTTAGTGTGGTGTGGCAGTCTACAGCAGTATACCTGTTTTTTTTTTTTTTTTTTGGTTTTCAAGCCAAGGGGAAGGGGCACCAGATTAGGTATTGCCACCGGGTGCTAGATCAGTCACCTATGACTCTTGGTTTTGACAACAAAATAGGGATCATCATTTATAACATGCAGTCTGTTTTAACATGCAAAGATAAAAGAGCAGCTTCATCTGGATTCTCTGAGTACCAAATCTTATTTCTCGGTCATACTTTTCACCTGACCTGTAACAGCATTTCAGTTTTTATAAAAGAAGTTATGTACTTACCATAATGTTCCATGTGAGTTGTTCATCTCGCCTTCATTCTTACTGATGGGTTCGGAGCCGATCCTCGGCTCCGAGTCGGCCAATTTGTAAAGCATGAGGTCTCTAACAGCTGAAGGCCGAAAACCTATCCCACAATGCACTTCTACCTTCCCCAGATCTTGTTTGCTGCCAACTAGTGGTAAATCTAAATCAGATTTCGAGTGAAATCCTAAAGACAGTTAGCGAGAGGAAACTCCTCAGAAGAACCAAAACCAATGTAGAGCCTCTCTCGAACTTCCAGACATTGGATGGGGTTAAGTGGGGAGTCGTAAAAATGAAGGTGAGAACAACTACTCACATGGAACGTTATGTTAAGCAGATAACTTCTTTATGTGAAGTTGTTCAATCTCGCCTTCATTCTTACTGATGGGTAGTGTCCCCAGCAACACAATCGTGGCTGGCTCACAGGAGTACCTTTCTAAGGACAGCAGAACCAAATAAAGCCCTGTCGACTTTGTAGTGAGTTATGAAAGTATGTGGCCTTAACCATGTGGCAGCTGCACAAACAGAATCAATAGGTAGTCTGACCAAAAAGGCTACAGAAGTAGAAGCAGCTCTGGTTGAATGAGCCTTGACTTTGTTCTCTAAAGAAACGTCTGCCTCATGGTACATAAAGGATATACAATCCGAAAGACATTTAGATAAGGTAGATTTAGATACCGCTGCACCTTTCTTGGAATCTGAGAAGGAGACGAACAACTGATCGGCTCTTCCATGGTCTTTTGTCCTCTGCAAATCGAAACAAAGTTGTCTATGGACGTCAAGCTTGTGAAGCATATATTCCAACTGATTAGTGTGATTGGGAAAGAAAACGGGTAATTCAATTGCCTGATTAAGGGTGTATTCTGAACAAATTTTTGGTAAGAACGAAGGGTTTGTCCTGAGGGAAACCATATCTTTGTGGAGTATCAAATATGGGTGCTTAACTGAAAGGGCTTGTAACTCCGAAATTCTGCCACCAAAAAAAAGGTCTTGCAAGAAAGATATTTCAGCTCACAGGAAGAAGCAGGTTCAAAGGGCGGAAGAATAATCTTGGATAGGACTAAATTCAGATTCCATGGAGCGGTAGGTGATCTAACTGAGGTTTTTTGATGCATCACACCCTTCAAAAAGGCCTTTGTGGGACATAATACAGTTTCCTGATTCAGCTATATGGAAATTAGATATAGTGGCCAGTTGTACCAGGATGGTTGCTGCTGCAGCTCCTTCGTTGAACAGTTTGGTCAGAAACTCTAAGAAATCCGATATGGAGGCTAGAAAAGGGTCAATGTTATTCTGCTGAGCCCAGATTGAAAACCTCTTCCACTTACTGAGGTATAGTTTCCTGGTTGAAGACTTATGTGAGGACAAAAGAATATGTTGAGCTTCCTTTGATAAATTTTGGAACCTGGCTATTCTAGGAACTGGAGCAGCCAAGCTGTCAGTTTGATGGACTGAAGAGAAGGGTGAAGAACTCCTGATGAGTGGGTCAGAAGATCCGGCACTGGGTCCAGGATCCAAGGTTCTTCTACTAGGCGAGGCTTCAGGAAGAGGAACTAGAATTGACAAGGCCAATATTGGGCTATTAAGGTAAGTGTCCTGCCCAGAAAACTGGCTTTCTGCAAAACTTTGGGAATCAGAGGAAAAGCGGGGAAGGCATAAAGGAGTCCCGGGGGCCAATCGTGTACGAGCGCGTCCCTCGGGGACTGTCCCTGTTGAGGAATCAGGGAAAAGTAGTTGCTACATTTGGTGTTTGTGGGAATCGCAAAGAGGTCGCAGCAAAGGCTGGCCTCATTTGCGGAAAATCATTTCCGCTACTTCGTTCTTGAGGGACCACTCGTGAGGCAACAGAACTGCTATGCTGAGTTTGTCCACTATCACGTTGGAATTTCCTGGGATGTGCATTACCATCAGAAAGCGCTGGGTGGACTCTGCCCATTTTCATACACTGAAAGACTCTTGACATAGGGGATAAGATCTGGTTCCACCCTGTTTGTTTACATACCAGACTATGGACATGCTGTCTGACTGGATTGCAATTGTGCCCAGAGAAAGAGAGTCTTGAAAGGACTGCAAAGCTAAGAGAACCACTCTCATCTCTAGGACGTTTATGTGCAATTGACCCTAGTGTACCTGCCATGTACCTTGGGCTGTCTGTCCCTGATAATGCCCCCCCACCTGATCAGAGAGGCATCCATGGTTACCATTGCAAATGGAACCGAAGGACAAAGGGACGTCCCATTTTCACCAATTCGGACGTTAACCACCACCAAAGATAGTCCTTGCAAGAATTGGTTATCAAAACTGGGTGATTCATTGGTAAGTCTTGGAAGGTCCACTGTGTGAAAAGCAAAACTAAAGAATGCGCATGTGAGATCGCGCCAGGGGTATTGCAATGATAGCTGCTGCCATGGTGCCCAGCAGCTTGAGAATCTGCGATGCAGGTGCTTTGTGTTTTGAAAGGAGATCTACAATTTGATGTCATAGAGTAAGCACTCTTTCTAAAGGAAGTTTTAAAGACATGTTGACTGTGTCTAAGTCTCCTTTAAACACTGTATGCTGCGATGGCAATAAAGCAGACTTTTCTGAATTTATTGTGATGCCCAGTTGAAAACAGAGATCTAAGGCAGTGTCCCTTGCCCGAATAAGCTGATGCCTGGGTGCATCGAGGAGCCAGTCGTCCAAATATGGAAACACCCGGACTCCTTGATATCTCAAGTGGGCCATGACCACTGCCATACATTTGGTGAACACTCTGGGGGCTGTAGTGAGACTGGAAGGCAGGGCCCGACACTAGAAGTGACTGGCTCCCAGCCTGAAGCGCAGGTGATCCCTGGATGGCCTGGCCATTTTGATATGGTAGTACGCATCCTGAAGATCTACTGAGCACATCCAATTGTCTTTCCCTAGGAATGGGAGCATAGACTGATGTGTGACCATCTGGAACTTTGTCTTTTCTACATACTTGTCGAGTCTGCTGAGGTCCAAAACTGGTCTCCAATTCCGTTTCCTTTGGCACTAAAGAATCTTGAGTAAGTTCCGGATCCTTGCTGGTCTGCCGGGACTGGTTGGATGACACTTTTTTTCTAATAGTTTTTGAACCTCTACTGTTGCAACATCCCGTAGACTGGGTGGAACGTCCAGGATTCCCTTTGTTGGTTTGGGGTGAGTATGAAAGGTGATGAAATAGCCTCTGGATATGACATTTTATACCCATCTGTCTTTTGAAATTTTGAGCCAGGCACCTAGGTACAAAGATAAATGCCCCTCGACTGCCTTCAGAGCAGGACAGTTGGGCCTCCTTTCAGGAGCGCTGGTAGGGCTTCCCAGCGAACTGATCCTTGTCGCTCTGGCGACCCCCTCTGCCATGTGGGCGTCTTATTCCATCATTGCCCCCTCCTCTGCCCCTGGAGGAGGCTTTACCTCCTGAGTTCGAAAAGGCTCCTTGGGCTTTGCGGAACCACATTTTTCCTCCCCGTTGACCTTTAGGGGAAGGTCTAGTACGGGTGGAAACACGGACTCCTACGGCAGATCGAGTCTTCCCATCTTGCTCACATCTGGTGAGGGTCTCTAACTTTTGGTCCAAAAAGGGAAGAACCATCAAATGGGGCATTCACAAAGGACGACTTGAAAGGCTCAGCAAAAGAACATAAGCGCATCCAGGAATGCCTCCAAAGAGCTATTCCTGTACCCACTGCCCTACTCGTCCCATCAGCTGGGCATGATACAAGGCGCATGGAAGAGTTAACGATAGAAATGAGGGTAGCAAGCTGAAACATCACTTTGTCTGCCACTTTATCGGCTACTGCACCCTGGAGCGCATCTCCTAGCTCTTTCAGGAGATCTCTTTGAAGCATTGTGAAGTGGGTTAGACAGTTCAAGGACTGAAGAGCAAAGGTCGTATCACTGAACATGCGCTTGCCGTATCTATCCATAATCCTAGATTCCCTATTAGTAGGATGGATAGACGTAGAGGTCTCAGACATCTCTTTCTTAGTGGCTGCTACAACCACCATGGCATCAACAGGTATTGGCTTGGATAAAAAGGTTTTATCATGAGGAGCTGAGATGTATTTGTTGGGCCTCCTAGGAACGGGCTCCATAGTATCTGGTGACTCCCACTCCCTTAGAGGTAAAACGTCTATCAACTCATCGAAGGGCGGCAAAACCCAAGAGGTAGAGGGTCGAAACCCAAAAACCTTCAGGAGCACCGATTCATCCTCAGTAGGGTTAAGGGGCTGCCAGTCCCCCCTCTGCTTAAGGATCTCTAGGATATCCGCAAAGGAGATATCCTCAGAGGGTGACTTTGGGGACACTTCCGATTCCTCCAAATCGGTGTCAGATGTGATGGATTCCTGTGGGGAATCTAAATGACTCCTCTTACATAACCTGTTCCAAGGAACCTCCTCAGTGGAAACTTCTGGGGAGGTCTCGGAAGAGCAGGGTTCCCCCAATGAGGCTTCCTGAGGTTCCGGGTCCCTACACTTATGTTGGGTCTGCAAGTGATGGAGAAGATTCTGGTGCTTTTATGGGAGGAGGTGGCCATTTCAGAGGTTGTGACTGTCCGGGGGGACAAAGCCCTCCTCATGGCATTGAAGGCACCACGGCTCCAGCACAAGGAAGCCCCCGGGGTCTGAAGACACCGATGACTCCAACACCAAAACCGCCGGCTCCGAGCCAGAGGTGGGAGCCGAGCTCATCCGTGCCAAGGCCCCAAAGGGAAGAGTCAAAACCAACGCATCGTTTTGACTCCCCTCCCTGGAGCTGACTGGAGAGTCCACCACCGGAGCAGAAGACATCAGGGTTGTCGGTGCCGACAGGTCCGAGGTGAGTGATGCCGATGGTTCCACAAACGACTGAACGGCTCCCTCCAGCTTCGATGTCTTGATTCGAGTCGGTGATAGAGCAGAAATTAAAAGAGATGATGCTGCCGGTTCCGAAACTGTCCGAGTCGAAGCAGACAGAATTGTAGCCAGTGTTGGATCCTGTAACAGTCTCTGTATCTCTGTACCACACGATCCATGTCCAAATCCGACAGTCTGGAAGCTCAAGAAGAGGCTAAAGAAGGAGCCGGTGAGCCCAGAATCGGACAGATCTTAAGGTCAGAGAGGCCAGTTCCAAAACTGAGGACTGTTTCTGACCAACTACCTGTACTGATGGCTCCAAGGACTGTGGAACTGAGGCAGGCACCTTTTTCGAAATCTTCAGAACCGAAGAGCCGTTCGGATCTGAACTTGCAGCAGATGAAGCAGAAAACGATGGTTTTTGTTTCCCTGGAGAGGCAGTATCCAAGTCAGACTGAAAGGCAGACTTGATAAGCCCACGCTCAGTTTCCTCTTCCTCTCAGTCAAAACCCTGGCACTGAACCCATGCCAAATGGAACAAACTTCCTGGAGCTGTATGTCTCCCAAACAGTAACCACAGGTTGCATGGCCATCTGTGATAGACATAGTACAGTTGTGTACACTTACCATAAATGCAGATGTTCGATTGTATTCACTGTTGCAGTCATTACATTTGGGTAATCCTGCTGGCAGGTTGCTCTCAGTCGGCCTGAATTCCAAAATCTTGGGTCCTGCGTCAGCTGTCTTCGCCCCTTCCCTGACGTCAGGTCATCAGGGGTATAAAAGCAGCAGCAGACGCCATTTTCTTTGGTTTTTCTTGCCCCAGATGTCTGGTGCTCCCTGAAAGGGTAGCCAAATATTATATATATATATATATATATATATATATATATATATATACACACATACATATATATATATATATATATATATATATATATATATATAAAAAATTACATGTGGCAATATAAACTTTACATTCATCCACAAGCAAATACACCACATAGGTTGTATAAATCAAAGGAGGAAAGATAGGTTCCATCAGAAGAAAAAGGGGGATAGCGGGTGGGTAACCTGGACTGCAACAGTGAATACACTCAAACATCTGCATTTATGGTAAGTGTACACAACTGTACTATGTTCTTCGTGTTTCACTGTTGCAGTCATCACATTTGGGTAGATTCCTAAAGCTATGACTGGGAGGCTGGAGCTAAAGAGCATTAGGAGCGGCTATGAGACCCTGCAGAACTGCAGTGGCAAAGTCTACCCTGGATTTAGAATAGAGTGGCAGATGATAGTGCTTTGTAAAGGTGTGCACTGAACTCCAAGTAGCTGCCTCTAAAATGTCCTTGGTTGGTACTCCCCTGAGAAAGGTTGCTGAAGTGGCTGCAGCTCTGGTGGAATGTGGTTTAATGCCCTTAGGCACTGTCTTGCCATGGTATAAGTAGCAGTACCGAATGCAGTGGCCTATCCACTTTGAAATAGTCTGCTTTGAGATGGCCTTTCCTTGTGATCCTGCAGCATATGCCACTAGTAACTGTTCTGTCTTTCTGAAAACTTTGGTTTTGTCCAAGTAAAATTTAAGCTGTCTGTGTACGTCCAAAGAATGCAGAATTCTTTCCCCCTTGTTCTGTGGATTTGGATAAAAAGTTGGCAGATGAATGGTTTGGTTAAGAGCCACAGTGGACACCACTGTAGGCATAAATGTTGGGTTTGTCCTCAGGGTGACCCTGTCCGGATAAAAATTGATAAAAGGTTCCACAGCCATGAGTGCCTGTAGCTCTGAGACCTGTCTTGCAGAAGTTATTGCTAGGAGCAGAGCTGTTTTCCAAGATAAAAACTTTATATCAGCAGTAGCAGCTGGCTCAAAAGGAGGCAGGGTGAGTTTTTCCAAGACATAGTTGAGGTCCCATGCAGGCATTGGTGATCTCCTTGGAGGCCTTACATTTTTGGCTCTGAGGTACTGTTTTAATAAGGGATGAGAAAAGATTGATGGCTCTGCACTGTAATGAGCCGAAATGGCAGAGGCATGAATTTTAATAGATGAGAAAGATGGGTCTTTGTCCAGTATCTCAGTTAAGTATTGTAAAATCTGAGGAATATTTGGCACAGCTGTATCTATTCCTTGTGCTTGGTTCCAAGCACAGACTCTCTTTCATTTTCCAGCATAAGATTTTCTAGTACTAGGCCTTCTGGCTTCCAAAATGACATTCATCACAGCTTTGCTGAGAGGTGTGTTTTGTATGACTACATTATCCTCCATGCTGCCAGGTTTAAGGTCCTGAGATGGCTGTGCAGGATCTGATTGTTTTGCTGGGGCAGTCGATGCGGTACTTGAGGTAAGGTCCAAGCTGGGCATTGAGACAAGCTCCTTAATACTGGGTACCAGTGCTGGCGGGGCCAGCCTGGTGCAATCAGTATCGTCTTTGTCCTTTCCTGTCTGACCTTTTAGGAGTACCTTGGGGAGGAGAGGCAGAGGGGGAACGGCATATACTGATAGGTTTTTCCAGCTGAAGGATAGGGCGTCCACTTTCCATGCTTGTCTGTGATAAATCCTTGTGCAGAATCTCTTTAGTTGGTAGTTGAGAGGAGAAGAAAATAGATCTATGTCCGGGCATCCCCATTTCTTTGCTATCATGCTGAAGACTTGTGGATCCAGCAGCCACTCGTGGGGATCCTTGAGGTTTCTGCTTAGCTTGTCTGCCAGAGTATTTTTCATTCCTAGCAGGAATTGTGCCTGCAAATGTACTTGGCAAGTCAATGCTGTGTCCCACAAAGTCATGGCTAGTCTGCAAAGGGAGTAAGAATGTGTGCCCCCTGCTTGTTTATATACCACATGACCGTGGTGTTGTCTGTCTTTATCAGTAGTTGTCAGGGCATTTTGAACAGATAGCATCTCTTTTTGATTGATATGTAGATGCATTTGGTTTGAGATCCATGTTCCCTGAATGCATCTTCCTGCCATGTGGGCCCCCCAGGCATAATATGATGCATCTGTTGTTAGTGTCTGCCTGGCTGGGGGTAATGTGAATGGCTGTCCCTTGTTTTGGTGACAAGCCTTTGCCCACCATCGAAAGTCCTGTTGCAGGCAGGGAATGAGAGTAATTATAGTTCCCAGGCTGTGGCAATGTTGAGTCCAAACACTTTTTAGGTACCATTGAAGTTTCCTCTTATGCAGTCTTGCATATGGAATGAGTAGGATGCAGGATGCCATGAAGCCCAAAGCCTGCAGAATTTTTCTTGCAGATAACTGGGCCTTTGTTACTAACATTTTGAAATAGGTAGTCAGTTGCCTTTGTTTGTCTGGCATGAGATAAGCCATCTGGGCAGTTGTATTTAAGCTTGCACCCAGGTATATTATCTTTTCGTTGACTGTGTACACCAGGCATGTTAGAAGTTTTTTCACAAACCCCAGATGCTGTAGAAGGATGTCCTTGTTCTCTGCCTGAATGAGACAGTCGTCCAAGTAAGGATATATTTGCATTCCTCTTAGTCTGCAGAATGCAATTACTGGTGCCAGGCACTTTGTAAAGACCCTGGGCGCAGCAGATAAGCCAAAGGGCAATGCAGAGAATTGGTAATGCACTGAGCCAGCCTTGAATCTGAGGTATCTTCTGCATATTTGTCTGATTGGGACATGCAAGTATGCCTCTTTTAGGTCTAAAGTTACAAGCCAAGCGTTCTTGTCCAACATGGGCAGATGCTGCTGCAAAGTCAACATTTTGAATTTTGGTATATCTAGGAATGCGTTCAAAATCAATAGGTCCAGAATTGGCCTCCAGGCCTTGCCCTTTCTGGGTACCAAGAACAGTCTTGAGTAAAATCCTTGTCCCCGCTCTTGCTCTGGTACTAGTTGAAAGGCCCTCATGTCCATGAGGGATGAGGCTTGTTTTTGTGCCTTTGCCCATTGATTTTTTTGGCATATCTGGCCAGCAGTTTGCCTTTGGCAGGGTATGGAAATGGAACTTGTAGCCCTGTGACACGATATTTAGAACCCACTTGTCCTGGGTTATAATGTGCCAATTTTGAGAAAAAAGTGCTAATTTTCCCCCTAAGGGTGCTGCCAGGAAATAAGTGCTTGGTGCAGGCAGGGGGAAGTCATTGGGACTGTTTCCTGTAAGGTTGTGATTTGTCTTCTCCACTTTTGGAGGTAGAAGCACCCCACTGCTTTGACCTGTATGAACCTTGCGCCTGAGATCTGCCTCTAGGCCGTCTGGGTCTGCCCCTTTGAGGTCTGTCTGACACAGGAAAGGACCAATTCTTTGTTGGCCAGTGTCTACTAAACCTAGGCGGCTGTACTTGTAAGAAATCTTTGACCGTCTGCATAGATTTAGCCTTGTCCTCCATTTTCTTTAACACCTCTTCTGCCATAACACCAAAGTATCATGCTGTAAAGGTGCATCCAATAATTTAACTTTAACATGATCAGGAAGATTTTGTTCCTTTAACCAAACATGCCTTCTAATTACAGAACCTGTAACTGCGGCCTTGCAGGAGGCCTCTAAAGAGTCAAATCCACATTGCAAAGTATGCTTTCCAACTTGTTCAGCTGCATTCAATATATCCTGCATTTCCTTGTTTTCTGCACATTCAGAGTTTAACAACATTTTCTGTTTAAACAATGCCAAGACATGTTGCTGATATTTGAGCATATGAAACTGACAGTTTAAGGCCCTTATAGCCAAGGTAGCAGATGTGTAAACCTTTTTCCCCATCTATCCAGTGCTCTAGAATCCCTGTCAGAAGGGGTAGGGTTTTTTGCAGCGGAAGCCTTAACTCCCTTGGGACCCTGAGAGAGAGTTTCTGCGTTTGCAGCAGGGTTTTTAAAAAGGAATTTATGAGAGTCAGGAACCCTGTAATATCTGTCAGGCTTAACAGGAGCTGTAGGCAAGGAGTCAGGGGTAAGGCTAGACTCCGAAAACACATCATCTACAATGTCTAACACAGGGGATGGCTAGTGGCTTGTGCTGAGGTAGTAACAGGAAATCCCTGAGCCTCTTTTTAGATTCTGAAAATTCTTGGCTCTCCCAGTGGAAATCCTCCCTCATGGTATGCAAGGTTTCCCCAAAAGAATAGTCCTCAGGTGGAGAAGCTGAAGGAATGGAGTCTTATAGGTTCATAGGTTGATACTAGGCTATATGCCCCAGGGCATTTATCAGCTTAGCCAGTGTGTGTTTGTCTTTCGCCACCCTTTAAAATGAGTTTAACTGTGCCTTTTTTTAGGTTAGTTTACTGTGCGTCACAGAAGTGATCCCCGGGGTAAACCTATGATCTCCCATCCACTCGTCAAGATTCCTCTTGAACAGAGTCAGTGAGGGGCTCTGCCTGATATGGACTGGGATTCTGTTCCAGAGTGCTGAGAGCCTCTGGGTTATAAATCTGTCTCTCCAGCATGTTCTATTAATTTCTGTGTTAAGGTTCAAGTCCCTTGAGCGTGTAGCTCTAGCGGATTTGGATTTTTTGAGGTGGAACATGTCCATTAATTCTGGGTTGGACATGGCTTTATATGTCAGGCACAGATTGCCTCTAAGTAGGCGGTATGCAACTGAGTAGAGCTGGAGTTTCTTTAACCGAGCAGAATAGGTCATCTGTTTGAGTCCCTTGACCCTCTTGGTGAGGTACTTTTGGGGTCTTTCCAGTTGCTGCAGGTGTCTGGTAAGGTACATCCCAAATGGGGCATTGTATTCAATTATGGGCCGGATGAGTGATGAGTAAAGGGGCACAATGACCTCCCTTGATCTAGATGTGAATCCTTTCATGATAAGGTGGGCTATATAGAAGGTCTTTGACAACCACGTTGCCAAAGTGGTTGTCAAAGGAGAGATTACTATCAACTTGGGTCCCTAATTACTTCCTCCGTACTTAATGGATTACCGCCTATGTGGTAATTTATGGGCACTTTTTCCCAAAGGGGATGACTATACACTTCTTGGCGTTTAGCTTTAGGCCATGGCTTTGGCACCAGTTATCCGTTTCTGAGAGACCCTTTTGGAGGACCCTTCAGCATCAGAATCCTCATAGGGGGGAAAAGAATATTCCTGATTAGAAGAGGAATCAGAAGAAATGGAAACCTGATCTGAAGATTCATAGCCAGTCTCTTGCCTAGGCCGCTTATCAGGAGGGGGATGGGAACCCCTGATCAAGGTAATCAAGTCTTCGGCCATTTTGAGCATCTGTTTTTTGGGTATGGAGGCCTGTCCATGTGGCTCTTGAGTTTGCTTCTTTATCTTTGAAGGAGCTTTAGTCTTTGCCTTTGAAGGCGGTTTAATGTATAGATGTTTGGGTCTGAATACACCCTCAGATGCCGGTGTCTGCTCAGCGGCTCTGGACCCATCTGAAGGGTTAGCGTCCGAGGCTCCAATACCTTGAGTTCCCAGCGGCATGGCCGACTCCACGTGGGAGTCGGTAGCAGCCTGAGACTCTAAAGTAGCGGTCGTCAGGGGCTGCAAAAGCGCCTCACTGAGAACCAGCGACTGGCTTAGGAGAAGCTTCGTCGTCGGTTTTGGGCCTTGGCTGTCTTTCTTTTTCTTTGCATTTTTTGTGAACTCCAGTAGTCGGATGGCTTTCTCATGACATTTCTGGATAATTAAACCTGCGTCCAAAGTTGTTTAAAGCTAAATCATACCGACGCTTAATAGTGCATTGGTTAAATCTAGCACAAAATCGACAACCCAGAAAGTTATGATCAGGGCCTAGGCAAGGAATACAGTAAGAATGAAAGTCCTTATGAGGTACTTGCTTCCCACAAGAAATACAATTAACTTTTTCTGACATCGGTTCTGGAGCAAGAAAAAAGTTTCCCCAACGGGGTACTTAGCTTTATAGATGACTTCGGATCTGAAATTCGAACTCGAAAATCTCAGGGGTCGGCCGACCGGCACTTGCGAATTGCTTCTGCTTCGGGCACCGTGCGGCAAGAAAGACTAAAGAAAATGGTGTTGGCTGCTTCTTTTATACCCCTGATGACCTGACGTCAGGGAAGGGGCGACGACAGCCGACGCAGGACCCAAGACTTTGGAATTCAGGCCGACTGAGGGCAACCTGCCAGCAGGATTACCCAAATGTAATGACTGCAACAGTGAAACACGAAGAACATCTTCTGGTTGCATTTAGGGCACTTTTTAAACACTGATTTAGCTTTTTCAGACATTATGCAAAATGAAATCTTGCAGCAAACCCAATGAAAATGCAATAATATCTCAAGTAATTCAAGAAAGCCTGGCAAAGAAAAAAAAAAAGCCTGACCGGATAAAGGTATAACAACTCAAGAAAGCCACAGGGCTATACAGACTAGCTGTTGCAAATAAAACTAAGCCTAACCATCAACAGAGTTACAAAAAAAAAATAAAGAAAGCCTAACTTCGGCTAAACGGGATAGGGAGAAAAAGAACAAGGCACCAATAAGGCCTAATCATCAGAAAAAGAAAATACAAAGTTATGTCAACTTTCCTCAAACTATCACAATAAACTAGCACAAAAACCTAAAGGACAGCCTATCCTTATTTGAATACACAAGTTCTTTTTCTTTCCAGAAAAACTGCCCAAAAACTACAAAAAACACACTTAGTTGATTAACAAATCTGCCTGAGCTGTAGAAAACGCACAATCTGTTGCAGCGGCAAACTAGATCTGGGGAAGGAAGAGGTGCATTATGGGATAGGGTTTCAGCCTCGAGCTGTTAGGGACCTCGAGCTTTGCAAATTGGCCGACTAGGAGCAGAGGATCGGCTCCAAACCCATCAGTAAGAACGAAGGCGAGATTGAACAACTTCACATCATCAAATTCAGCAACAAACAGTGGTCCTTGTTCTTGTATTACAGAAGCAGAACACGCGTCGGCTGCATGTTTTATACCTCTGACGACATGACGTCATGGAAGAAGAGACAGCATCCGACGCAGAAATCCAAGACTTTGATATTCAGGCCGGCTGAGGGCTACCTGCAGGCAGATAACCCAAATGTAATGACTGCAACAGTGAAACACTAAGAACATTCTGCATTAGGGAGCCCAAGAAATTGTAATATAAAAAATCAAAAGCCAAAGAGTTTTTCCCCTCTCTTCTGAGAGGGTATACCACTCGGACAGTGAGGTCACGTAAATGCATCAAGTTTTACTGCCGAGAGATATACTACTCCTGTCCAGCAAATCAGCTTGTAACTGCATGCTGCCTTTATACACATTCAGTACAACAAAAATAACAGCCCCATTCTGTAAACTTGCAATGTCTCACTGAGGAAAAATGAAAGAGTGGCCACAATAACATTTCATGATGCCCTGCAAAAACCACTGTAATTTTTACTTAACAGGGGAAATCTCATTGCCATGTAATTTTTCAAACGTGCCTCTTAATCCCAACCTCAAAAATAACCACTTTCTGTGTAAATCTCGGATGTCTAAATGTCAGAAAAAAGAAAACTATGGCTATGGTAAAGTACTTCAATTTGTTGCTCTCAGACACAAATATGTAAGCCAGTATGGGTCATAACGGACACTTATTTTTATAGCGTTTGCCCTCAAAACAAGATGGCCACATTTTGTGCACACATCAGATGTGCTGCTATGAGGAAGGAAAGTGGGCAAAGTGGCCTCAATAATAAATTCCAACTTCTTAGACACACAGATGCACAGTCGACTAAGTTCATCCATGTCCATTTTCAACAGCAACTTAGATCTATGGATGGGTGTTAACTATGTGAGATGCGGCCAGCGATGCCAGGAGAAGTAGGTCAGTGGATGTCTAACATATGCCAGTACAGCTAGCTGGAACTTGGGTGGGTAAATCTGAGCCAGTCTTTCCGAGGTGTGTGTGTGTGTGTGTGTGTGTGTGTGTGCGCGTGTGTGTGTGTGTGAAAATCAAATCACAGTGTACATGTCAGCTACTTGGAACTGGAGCAGGGACACAAATCACTGGTTTCACAGAGAGGGTGCTGGAGGACTTGGCTTGGACACTCGGCTAAGCACTTGACCCTTATAGCTGTGTTAGTGGGATACCTTACTGGCGCCCTGGAGGGAGACTGATGTAAAGAAATCCAAACCTGGGCTGACTGTGTTCCCTGTGTGCTCTTAAGAAACACTGTGCATGATGCAGAGAGGTCTGCATCTGGAAACACTGACTGTATTCACTTCTATTCCAAGGGAACATCCCTCTCCAGTGTCAGTGATGAAGATTCAGGCTCCCTGATTACTGGCCTAGACTGCCATTTTCAACATCAACTCAGATCTATGGATGGGAAACAGAAAATTTACCCAAGGACTGTTCTCTGTACTGCTAAAGGACAGATGCAGTTCTTAAATGCTTTATCCTATGCATGGGTACCCTCATTATCTATGGCATGATCCCAGTTATTTCTAGGCAAACCATACACTGGAAACACGAACTAAGTCCCAAAAAGCAACAAAAATGTTTGCAGAAGCACTAAAGCCCAATAAACTTTTCTTTGAACTGGAACAAATACCTCTCAGTTTAAAATCGAACGTTCCTTTATTATTTTACCAGTAGTTAAAAGATGCACGAACAGTTGATAAGTCAGTAGTACAAATAAATCCAAAATAGGCAACAAAATGAATCAAGCGCTTTCACCCGTTACTATGACGGGCTTTGTCAAGATGAACCACCAAAGACACTTTGTATGCTTATATACAAAATTTTTGAACCAATTAATCAATTAGAACAACTAGAACAACGGATTAAACCAATTCAAAATTAAAACTTTGCTTTCTGTTTTAAAGCAACATCGCATTCACAGTACTTACAACCAACATGTTTTGACCAAAAGCACAACTAAAGTACATCCGAAACAAAGAACTTCCTCCACTATTTTTTCAATCATTGTTGTTATACACAAATAGCCCATACAGTGTATGAAACTGAATAAAAAACTGAGTAAAAACCTTACAGTTGCTGTAAACATTTATCAGGGCTTAACTTTCTATTTAAAATGTTTTAAAGCAACATCGCTTACATGATACTCGTAACGAACGTGCTTTAACCAAAAGCACATCCAAAGTATGTCCGGACCAGAAAACTTTCCCTCTTTCTTTTTCAATCGTTGGTATTATACACGAATATACCAAATAATGTGTCAAACAAAAACTGAATGCAGAAATTCTTACGGTTGCTGTATACATTTATCTGGGCTCATTAAATGTTTACTTGTCCCACGATTGCTGTAATGTCTGAATGCTTACTTTTAACAAATAAAGTGATAGTAAAAAAAGAAATAAAAAATATTTAAAAATATCAACCTGCTGATAGAATATATGCAGTATTTTATATTTTAATAACCTGAGTTGAATCTTAAATAAAGAATTGCAACTAAACTATTTTTTGTAATTTCTCGCCGAGAAATATGTTAAGTTCCATTTAATCTAATGCTTTTTCAGGACTACGGATGTATTATATCAGTACAAAACCCTTATAATAAAATTGATATACTTATAAAATTAATGTACTTATAGACTTGATTCTAAATATTAATTATATATATTAAAATAGATATCAATTAAATAAATAAATAAATATTATTATATTATATTATATTATGTTAACTGTCATAAATATTATAAAATAATCATCTATTTAAATAATAAGTAAGTGTATAAAAACTCATCTTGGTAAATTTTAATATTATAAATATCATGGACATTAACTAAACTGCAAATATTATTTATTAATTGTATTTTTGGTTAAAATAAATTAAGAATATTCCAATACATAGTAAAATAAATGCAGTTAATAGTGAGAGCTTAATATATTTACATTTTAATAACAAAGTCAAATGGGACAGTGATCTTTCCCCTAAAATGCTTCAAACTCTAGGCAAACCATATTATGTAACTGCATTGCACTTTCACATACAGCCTCACTTCCTACCTTCCAATGACAGCTACTTTCTGAGTATACCTCTACCATTTCTTTATGATGAAAGTGAAAAATTATATTGTCAAAAATAACATATGTGGTTGGGGTTTTGCATAACGTTTGAAGTGTTTACCTCAGACATACAAGGTTTGATTCTTGGAAGCATGGCTACGCTTAAAAAAGCCCTCTGGGGTCATTAGCCTAGTAATCAGCTATGATCCTATGAACATATTTCAACAACCATGTCCCTATGCCTAACTTCCTCCTGTTTTCATCTACTGTCTGCCTTTCCAGAAAGAAAGCCACTGCTGGAGATCACTTGCGATGTGTGACTGACAGAAAATGAATAATTAATGGCCACTGTAATGCATTTCAGCTTGGTATTACAGTAAAGCCCAACCTGATTATTGAAACAAAACAATTAAAATAAAAAATAGGACAGGATTGTAGTGTGGGCAGTGTATGTTGTCGCACCAGCAGACAGATGCAGCTTGCTTCCTGCTAGTAAATACAATGTTCACCAACAAAAGAAAACCACTCTTGAAAATCAGACTGTCAGCTGATCCCACCAGTCTACAGTCAAATGACTGCACACTACCAGAAAAGCACAGGGATTGGCTAGCTCTTATCAACCTATCTTAGATGCTTACAGCACACACAAATAGGTTAAGCTCATTCTGGTAACAAGTCATGCATTTACCTCTCGCCTCCCAGGTTACATTTTCCAGTGATTTTCATGGGAAGCTTTGGACAGTTACTTGGCTAGGCCAATTACTGTACAGCAAAATAAGTACTCCATTGACTTCCTTGACAAGAGATTTTTTTTTTTTTTACTTTTAAAATCTGTTTCATACAGATTTTAAAATTAAGAAAGAAATGTTAAACCTGCCCTATGTCTGCCTCAACAAACTCTTGTACCACAGTGCTAAAATAACTTAGGACTGGTATTAAAGTGTTTAAAACCCTAGGCCACACCACATGGCAAGGAGCACAATCTACAGCCCGTGTTCCATGCCGAAGTGTCAGCATTATGAAAACCCAAAACAGAAAAAATAGTTAGGGCCTTATCTTAAGCCTCTTTGACTAAACTGAGAGAGATCAAAATTTTCCACAGTACGTCAAACTTCAATCCCAATGACACCTTGCCCAAAGCATAAGACTCTACACATCAGGTAGTAAGGTAGCTAGGTGCTATGGTTTCTAGGACTTTTACTGAAAGGAAAAGGTCACACACTAATCTGCCACAGGATAGTTATAGTCAGCATTTTAACTCCATTCAATTGGAGTTTTACAGATGACACTTTCAGAAGTGGACAGCTGCATCTTAATGCCGAGAGGTTTCAAAATAAAGATGGAATCCTTCAAAATAAGAAGTTATGTACCTACCATAACGTTGTTCCATGTTAGTTGTCTTCTTCTTGCCTTCTTTCTTGCTGGTTGGGTTCGGAGCCGATCTTCTGCTCCAACTCGGCCATCTTCTAAAGCTCGAGAGCTATTTACTGGCTCGAGGCCTCCCCATATCCCACAATGCCTGGCGCTATATCCCCAGATCTCGTTTGGTAGACCTAGCTACAGACAAAATATAAGGACACATGTCCTAACAGCATGTGTTTAGCTACAGAGCTAAAAGGTTGAGGGAACAAACCAGATAAGACCCAGCCAGCTAAAAGGAACTCAGAGAGCAACTCTTCTCGGTCTATTAGGATAGGGGGATGGAGGGTGGGACGCAAGAAAGAAGGCGAGAAGAAGACAACTAACATGGAATGTTATGGTAGGTACATAACTTCTTAATGTTAAGTTGTCTATCTCGCCTTCATTCTTGCTGGTTCGGACAGCGTCCCTAGCACCTCAGTCCTGGGTGGATCATCGGAACAGACTCTTCAGCACAGTGGAATCAAAATCAGCTCTGCTCCTAGAGGCCACATCCAGCTTATAATGAGAAATGAATGTATGGGGAGTGGCCCATGTAGCTGCCGCACAAATGGCTTCCATTGGTAATCTTGCCTGAAAAGCTACAGAAGTAGCTAAAGCCCTAGTAGAGTGTCCTTTTGGTTTAGCAGGGAGCTGTTTGTTCCTCAATTGATAAAACAAAGCAATAAAAAAAGTCAACCACCTAGATAGAGTTACTTTAGACACAGGTAGACCTTGTTTACCTTCAGCATAGGACAGGAAGAGCTGATCTGATTTTCTAATTTGTTTAGTCCTATGCAAGTAGAAACGTAATTGTCTATGAACATCCAACTGATGTAATTTATGTTCAGCTTTGTTGGAATAATTTAGAAAGAAGACCGGAAGATCAATGGACTGATTCAGATTACTCTCAGAAGGTACCTTAGAAAGGAAGAGGGATTAGTCCTGAGTGACACTGTCATTATGGAAAACTAAATAAGGAGGGCAAACACAAAGGGCCTGGAGTTCAGAAACTCTTCTAGCTGAGGTAATTGCCACAAGAAAGAGGGTTTTCCAAGAAAGAAACTTCAAGGAATATGAAGCTGCGGGTTCAAAGGGGGGCAATATTAGGGAAGCTAAGATCAAATTAAGTTCCCACGGAGGCGAGGGATCTCTTACTGGGGACCTGAGCAAAGTAGTCCCTTTAAGGAAGCTTTGCAAAGCTTATGGGACGTAATACTAGTTTCAGATAGGCCTGTATGAAAATTTGAAATTGCGGCTAACTGAACTCTAATGGTGGCAGAAGAGGACCCAGCCTGAAAAAGTTCCGCTAAGAAATCTAAAACGTGGTGGACAGGGGCTGAAAAGGGATCTATATTTTAAGACTATGCCCAGCAAGAGAAACGTTTCAACTTACTAGCATAAGTTTTTCTGGTGGTAGATTTATGCGAAGATAAGATGATTTCACCCACCGATTGGGAATGTTCGGAAGCCTGGCTAAGGTTGGAAGTGGAGCAACCAAGAAGTGAGGTTGAGAGACTGCAGGGACTGGTGCAGCTCGCCAGACTGATGGATCAGGAGTTCTGGTACTGGATCCAGGGCTGCTCCAGGAGGTGATGATGCAGGAACGGAAACCAAATTTGTCGAGGCCAGTAGGGGGCAATGAGGATCATCTTGCATCCCAGCGCAGTAGCTTTCTGTATTAGTTTGGGAATCAGGGGAAATGGAGGGAATGCATTAAGAAGTCCCTGAGGCCAATCGTGGATTAGAGCATCTCTGGGAGGGTATCCGGGAAGAGGGAGGAGAGAAAAGAAACTGTCGCACTTGCTGTTGAAGGGGGTGGCGATAAGATCGCAGCAAGGCTGACCCCATTTGCGGAAGATTTGGTCTGCCACTGTCTGACTGCGAAACCACTCGTGAGGCATGAGAATTGCTCTGCTCAGCCTGTCCGCTATAACGTTGGACTTCCCAGAGATGTGCGTTGCTATCAGAAACCGCTGGGAAGAGATCGCCCATTGCCAGAGTCTGAGTGCTTCTCGACATAGGGGGTAGGACTTGGTTCCGCCCTGCTTGTTGATGTACCACACTACCGACATATTGTCTGTCTGAATTGCAATAGTCCCGGTGGGAAGAGAGTTCTGAAGAGTTTGCTACGCTAAAAGCACATCTGTCATCTCCAAGACATTGATATGCTGATGGTACTCGTGGGGTTGCCAGATGCCTTGGACTGTTCTGCCCTGAAAGTGCCCCCCCCCCCACGCGATCAGGGAGGCATCCGTGGTCACTGTGGCCACTGGAGGGGAAGAAAAAATGTTCTGCCCTGGGGTACTGATGGGGAAACCATCCACCAAGCAAGCTGGTCTTTGCATGTCTGTGTAATCATAATCACGTGAGACATTGGAAGTTGTAGAAATGACCATTGGGTGAAAAGCAACCACTGAAGAATCCTCATATGAGAACGAGCCAGGGGGACTAGTATGATCGCTGCTGCCATGAGGCCCAATGTCTTTAGGACGAATCTGGTCTGAATTTTCTTGCATCCTAATAACACCTGTACATGTCGGCGAATATCTAATACTCTGTGTAACGGAAGTCTCGCTGACATGTCTTTTGTACTTAAACTTGAGCCTATAAAGGTTATAGGCTGACAAGGCGACAATGCAGACTTTTCTAAATTTATTGTGATACCTAGCTTGCAGCAAGTTTGGATGGTGTAGTTCCTGGCTCATAGCAGCTGATGTTTGGTGGTAGCAGTAAGGAGCCAGTCGTCTAGATAAGGGAACACCTGGGATCCTTGCCGTCTCAAGTGAGAGGTAACTACTGCCATACATTTGGTGAACACCCTGGGGGCTGTGGTGAGACCAAAGGGCAGAGCTCGGAACTGATGATGACT
The DNA here is from genome assembly GCF_019279795.1 of Protopterus annectens. Taxonomy (NCBI): domain Eukaryota; kingdom Metazoa; phylum Chordata; order Ceratodontiformes; family Protopteridae; genus Protopterus; species Protopterus annectens. The sequence goes on from NC_056743.1 coordinate 17,061,020, forward strand.
GGCTCCCAGCCGGAAGCGGAGGAATCTTCTGGAGCGCCTGTCCATTTTGATATGGTAGCACGCATCTTGAAGATCTATGGAGCACGTCCAATTGTCCTGACCCAAAAAGGGTAGAATGGACTGAAGCGTGACCATCCGGAACTTCGCTCTCTGTACAGACCTGTTTAGTCTGCTGAGATCCAAAATGGGTCTCCAGTCCCCTGTCTTTTTTGGTACCAAAACGAATCTTGAGTAAATTCAGGATCCTTGCTGGTCTGCTGGGACTGGTTGGATGGCTCTTTTTTGTAGCAGTTTTGAGATCTCTTGCACTGCTTGTTCCCTTAGACTGGGTGGAACATCTGGAAGGGATTTGTTTGACCTTAAGCGGGTATGAACGAAGGGAATTCTGTAACCTCCGGATATGATAGACTGTACCCATCTGTCTTGAGTTGTCTTGCCAGGCTTTTGGGTACAGCAATAATCTTCCCCCGACTGCTTCCGAAGGCGGGCAGCCCCTCAGGGATGCTGGAAGGGCTCGTCAGAGAAGGAATCTCTGCTGCCCTGATTTTGCGGGGCCTCTCTGCCTCGAGGGTGGCGTCTATTGTTGTTCCCACCTCTGCCCCTGGCGGGAAACTCACCACGTGTGTTAGGCACGGCTCCCTGGGGTTTCCGGAACCACATTTTCTCACTTTTCTGACCTTTGGGGTATGGTCTAGAAGGAGTGGAAAAGCAGACTCCCACAGCAGAGAGAGTCTTGCCTTCCTGCTCACACCTGGTAAGGGTATACTTCACCTGTGGTCCAAAAAGAGCAGAACCATCAAAAGAATTGGTATAGTCCAAGGCCCCAGTCGCCAGGTACCAGAGAGAAGTGCCGGCGTCGGTCAGACTGAGACTGACGGCAGAGCGCCAGGGTACTAGACGCCATGACCACCCATTTCCATTTCCTTTCAGTCTTTCCCAGAAGAGAAGACAAGAAGAGACAAGTCAAAACAACCTGCAGCAGTATATAGGCAGGTGGTAATGCCTGGAAGAGTATGCACTGACTCCCTCCAAGTAGCCGCTTCCTTATATCCTTAGAAACTAGAAATGAAATGTTAGTGGCGTGGCGGTAGCCCTAGGTGGAATGAGGCCTAATCCCAGCTGGAACCTCTTTTGGGAATAAATATAACAAAAAAAATGCAATGCAAAAAGCCATAATGGTTTGTTTTTTTTGTTTGTTTTGGCTGAACTTTAAACAAAGCAAAAAGAACAACTGTGCCTGCTGAACTGCTGAAAAATCAAATAATGCTTGTATAATAAAAGCGATACTGCCTGTGTGCATCTAAAGTTCTAAAAATCTTTTTCCCCTTTATTTTGAGGATCTGCAAAAGAATGAATAGTTGGAATTAAGCCACACTAGAAAGCCACTTTAGCATAAGGAAAGGATTAGTGTAATGTAATGATATCCTTATGGAAAATCAAAAAAGGGGGCTCTACTGCCATAAACTGCCTCTACTGCCCACCCTTTCTGCAGAAGTAATAGAAGAAGAAGCAGCCAATAAAAGCAAATCTTCCATGACAAATATATAGTCAGGCTCACCTTTGTGCAATACTTTGGCAGCTGGTGGTTTGGTGGAAGTGCTTAACAGATCTATGTCTGGTTCCCCAAGACACTGTCAATTTCTAGAAATACATGAAGATCCAGTTTCCCTCCCGGGGATAGGATCCATGATTTGTCTGCTTAAAAGTTTCTGGCTTCCTTGTTTAGGTGACATTCCTGAGCCCACCACAAGAATTCCTTTTGAAGGCAGGGTATTATTTGAATGACGTGTCAAATCTTGGCAGTGCTGTGTCCCATACATTTTTTTACCACCTTCCTCTTCCATATGCAAGAATACCCTAGGCATCTTAGCACTGCTATGACATATTCCAGATGCTGTAGAAGGTGTTCCTTTTCTTGAGCCAGAATCAGGCAGTCGAGTCCAAGTAAGGATAGATTTGAATGCCTTGAAGCCTGAAGAAGTCATCACGAGCCAGAACCTTTGTGATACTTTCTGCAACTTAGCCTTATAGGGCACATGAGGTAAAGCTTCCTTGAGATCCAAAGTCCATCCAGTGATCTTTGCCCACCAGCAGAGTAGTTGCCTGTACGTCAACATCTCTTGAACTGAATGTCAGAGATAAGTGTTGAGGATAGATAAGAGAGAATTGGTCTCACGTGTCCCTTCTTTTCTTACTGAACAGGCGAGAATAAAGAATAAGCCCCGATCCCCTCCTGATTGGGGGTAGGGCCTAATGGCCCTGCTGAGGTAAACTGAGAAACTTGCTTTTTTTCTTTAAATTCTGATCCTTCAACCAGGCATGTCTGCGAAGAACAGAACTAGTAGCAGCCCCCCTCGGGAGGCCTGAACAGCATCAAAAACACACACTGCAAATGAATGCTTACCCACTTCAGACACATGAACCAATCAAATCATTTTACACTCAATACTCAATACCTTCCTCAGCATGCACCCTATAATACCTATCAGGCTTAACAGGAGCAGGAGGAGGGGAATCAATTCAGAGAGAAGCTCTCCTCAAACATCCTCCACCCACCACACACAGGAGAGGCTATGAATGCCTATGGAAACAAAACAAAAAAACCTTTTTTCCTTTTTTTTAGTCTTGGCCTTCCCATTAAAGTGCTTTAAAAGTGCTCCCTCATGAGAGAAAATGAAAAAAAAAAAAAAAAAAGAGAGGGAGGAAGGAGAGGAAGGAGAATCACATCATCATCAGAATCAGAAGGAGTAGGAAAAAAAGTCTTTCCTCTAAAAGAAGCTTTGCAGACAGAAGGAGAGGGCCCTACTACCCTTGGAAGAAGAGGGAAGAACAGTTACCTGAGAGCCTCAGGAGACTCCTGGCAAAACCTCTAGCTCCCCTGCCTTTGTCCTTGCGCTTTTAGATGAAGCAGGCGGCGAGCCAAACACTAACCTAGCACAATCAAGCCTCTCTTAATAATAGCGCGCTGTTAAATCACAAGAGCGAGCAACCAACAACGCCCTTTTCTGACATCCCGGTAAAATACTGAGGCAAAAAAAAAAAAAATGTTCTAGCAAGTACTTTAACAACTCTGTATTTCGTCTGAAACTCCGAAAAAAATCAGAACGCCAACCTGCAACCTGCAAATTGCTTTCTGCAGGAGCAAGGGAAGACGAAGAACATCGGGTATTGGTGAAAGACGCCTTAAAGGGGTCCACAAAGTTACATAACCGCATCCAAGCGTGCCTTCTCAAGGCCACACCTGTGCCTGCGGTTCTACTCGCCCCATCGGCCGCATAAGAAATGAGCCGCATGGAGGAGTTCACTATCGAATTAAGAGTCGCCAGCTGGGAGGTAATCTTATCCTGGGCCCCCGCAGCTGATGGATCTTGAAGGGTATCTCCTAGCTCCTTAAGGAGATCCCTTTGAAGGCGGGTAAAATGGCACAAATAGTTCAGCGACCGCATGGAAAAGGTCGCTGAGGAAAACATCTGCTTCCCGTATCTGTCCATCGTCCTAGACTCATTATTAGGGGGATGGACAGACGAAGAAGTCTCAGCCAACTCCTTTTTCGTGGCCGCTGCTACCACCATAGCATCAACAGGGACACCCTTTGTCAAAAATTGCTTGTCTTGTGGTGCTGTGATGAATTTCGTGGGCCTTCGGGGAGTTGGTTCCACTGTGTCTGGGGCTGACCACGCCTTTCGAGCCACCACTGCCATCAGTGGATCGAAAGGCGGAGACACCCAGGAGATGGAGGGGTGAGAACCAAACGCATCCAGGTATACCGACTCATCCTCAGAAGGGTTAAGGGTAGTCCAGTTCCTCCTCTGCCTAAGTATCTCAAGGATGTCTGAGAAGGAGACATCTTCAGAAGGGGACCTCGGGGACCCTTCCAAATCCTCTAAGTCAGTATCCGAAGTGACAGACTCAGGGGAGTCAACATGCTTCTTCTTACATTTCCTCTTTCGAGGGGGCTCCTCTGAATGATCAGGGAAGGCCTCGGAAGAGGAAGACATGCCCATTGGGGCGACCTGGAGGGCTTGTTCTCCTCGCTTGGGGTCTGGAGGAGGGGCAGAGGCAGACACAGGCACCATGAAGGGAAGAGCCGAAGAGGCTGATCGTGGGGCTGACTGAGGGGCCAGCACACTCCTCATGACCTCAAAGGCACCCCTTCCAGGCAGAGAAGGCGGCTCAGGCTCCAAAGAGACCGGAACACCCCCCCGGCACCGAGAGGGACGTCTCCGAGGCCGTGTAGGGCTGAGCTCACCTGTGCCGAAGCTCCGAGAGGGAGAATGGGGTCGGACAAGGGTCCAATGCCACTCTCCCCCTCGGAACAGACAAGGGAGTCTCGGCGCCCAGATCCCTCCAAGGACGGTGCCATGGAAGTGATCGGAGCCGAAGGAACCAAAAGGGTAGGTATCGGCACCGACGGTTCCACAATCCAAACCCCAACCAGCTCCGGCTCCGAACTCAAGGGGTGAGTCGAAGGAGGAACTACTGTAGAAAAGTACAGTTTTGTACCTACCATAAATGTAGATGTTTGAGGATCTACATTGCTGCAGTCATAACCTGTGGGTAGTCCGCTGTCCTCGGTCGGCCCGAATACCAGAGAGTTAGGCTGGCGTCGGTCATGGTCGCCCGGAGCTGACGTCAGTACGTAGTAGTACTTAAGCGCATGACCGACGCCATATCCTCAGTCTTTCTTGCCCCAGATGTCAGAAGGCCTTAGAAAGGAAAGGCCAGAGCCAAAATAGTAAATACCCAACAACCACAAGGGAGAAAATAATAATAATCCCAAAGGAACAACAGCAACCCCAAACCATAGAGGGGAAGGAGGGGGGGGGAATAGGACTGCAGCAATGTAGATCCTCGAACATCTACATTTACGGTAGGTACAAAACTGTACTATGTTCTTCGTCTCACATTGCTGCAGTCATAACCTGTGGGTAGAATCCCAAAGCAAAGGAAAAGGGAGGCTGGCAAACTAAAAAGCATTAGGAGCTGCTAACATGCCCTGTAAAACTGCAGTGGCAAACCCAGCCCTAGACTTGGAATAAAGAGGGAGATGATAATGCTTAGTGAAAGTGTGAACTGAACTCCAAGTAGCTGCCTCCAAAATATCCTTAGTAGCTACCCCCCTCAAAAAGCCAGTAGATGTGGCAGTAGCCCTAGTGGAATGAGGTCTGATCCCAGCGGGAACATTCTTCCCATGATGAGAATAACAAAAAGCAATACACTGACCAATCCACTTAGAAATAGTCTGCTTTGAAACAGCTTTCCCTTGTGAACCCAAAGCAAAGGAAACAAATAACTGTTGAGTTTGTCTGAACTCTTTAGTTCTGCTCAAATAATAACGTAGCTGCCTGTGGATATCCAAAGAATGCAAGACTTTTCCCCCCTTATTTTGGGGATCAGCATAAAAAGTAGGCAAATGGATAGACTGGTTCAAGGCCACATTAGAAATCACTTTTGGCATGAAAGTAGGGTTAGTACGCAAAGAAACTCTATCCTTATGGAATATCAGAAAGGGTTCAACTGCCATGAGTGCCTGCAATTCAGATACCCTTCTAACAGAAGTAATGGCCAACAAAAAAGCAGTCTTCCAAGACACAAACTTCAATTCAGACGTAGCTGCAGGTTCAAAAGGAGGTAAAGTAAGCTTCTCCAACACAAAATTGAGATCCCAGGAAGGAGTAGGAGCTCTACGTGGGGGTCTTATATTTTTTGCCCCTCTAAGAAATTGCTTAAACAAAGGGTGAGAAAATAAAGGAGGGTCACAATCATAGTGAGCAGAAATGGCTGCAGCATGAACCTTCACAGAGGAAAAAGACAAACCCTTGTCTAGTAATTCAGTAAGGTACTGTAGTGTAAAACTCAAATTAGGCACAGAGACATAAAAAGCCCTTTGTTGTGCTCCAAAGAAAAAATCACCTCCATTTATCAGCATAAACCTTTCTAGTGCTGGGCTGCCTGGCTTCCAAAATGACATCTAAAACCTGTTGAGGAAGCCGAGACCCCACAGGCTCTAAAACAGAATACGCCAGGCTGTTAGATGCAGGGACTGCACCCTGACATTGAGCAAATGATTGCTTGACTGGGACAACAAGTGAGGAAGCTGTGGCAAAGGCCAAGGAGGCTCCTGAATTAAACTCCTCAGCAGGGGATACCAGTGCTAACGTGGCCAATCTGGTGCTATTAGAATCATGCAAGGCTTGTCCCGCCTGACTTTCAAGAGTACCTTGGGAAGGAGAGGCAGAGGAGGGAAAGCATAGACGTGAAGGTTGTTCCAACTGAAAGATAGAGCATCCACTTTCCAAGCTTTTGGGTGAAACATCTTTGTGCAAAATTTTGGTAGTTGGAAATTTAGTGGAGAAGCGAACAGATCTATGTCTGGAGTTCCCCAAGCCAATGTCAACTGTTGGAATACCTGAGGATCCAATTTCCACTCGTGGGGGTCCACAATTTGTCTGCTCAATACATCTGCTGGGGAGTTCTGTGCTCCTTGCAGAAACCGTGCTTGAAGAGTGATGTGCAAACTCAGAGCAGTCTCCCACAATATCATTGCTTGTCTGCAAAGAGGGTAAGAATGGGTTCCCCCCTGCTTGTTGATGTACCACATGACTGTTGTGTTGTCTGTTCGAATCAACACCTGTCCTGGTTGAAGTAGGCTCTTGAAGGCCATCAGGGCAAATTGGACTGCTAACATCTCCTTCATGTTGATATGCAAATGTTGTAGTCTGGGAGGCCACGTGTCTTGAATCCATTTCCCATTGAAGTGTGCTCCCCAAGCCAAGTCTGAGGCAGCCGTCGTTATGATCTGACTCGCCTCTGGTCGGATCAGAGAGTCCCTTGTTTAGGTGACATTCCTGCGCCCACCACAAGAATTCCTTCTGGATGCAAGGTATTATCTGAATGACAGTGTCCAAATCGTGGCAGTGTTGAGTCCATACACTTTTGAGATACCATTGTAGCTTCCTCATATGCAGTTTGGCATTGGGAAGTACTAGAATGCAAGATGCCATGAATCCCAAGGCTTGAAGGACTGTCCTTGCAGTCAGCCTGGACAGTACTGATAATTGCTGGAAGTATAGGTGAAGAGTTCTTTGTCCGGGGTCAGAAAAGCCATCTGAGAAGCTGTATTCAGTCTCACACCCAGAAAGCACATGTCCTGAGAGGGTACTAGAGTGGACTTTATTTCGTTCACAGAATACCCTAGGCACCTTAAAACTGCCATTACATACTGTAGATGTTGAAGTAACTTGTCTTTGTCTTGAGCAAGAATCAGGCAATCGTCCAGATAAGGATAAATTTGTATTCCCCTCTGTCTGAAGAAAGCTATTACAGGAGCCAGAACTTTTGTGAACACCCTGGGCGCAGTAGATAAATCAAAGGGCAATGCAGAGAACTGATAATGAGAAGTACCAGCCCGAAATCGCAGGAATCTCCTGCAGCTGGGCCTGATTGGAATGTGAAGATAGGCCTCTTTGAGATCCAGGGTTACCATCCAGTGATCTTTGCCTAGCATAGGCAGAAGTTGTTGTAATGTTAACATTTTGAACTTTGGAATGTCTAGGTAGGTATTGAGAATGGACAAATCCAGAATTGGCCTCCAAGTGTTTCCTTTCTTTGGCACTAGGAATAGACGGGAATAAAACCCTAGGCCTACTTCTGACGGAGGCACCCCCTGGATTGCTCCCATCTGTAAAAGCAAAGAAATTTGTTCCTGAGCCTCCAGCCTTTGCTGAGGAGGTACATCCGGCATGCCTTTGAAAGGAGGAAAAGTGTGAAAATAAAACTTGTAACCTTGATTTATTATTTCCAACACCCATTTGTCCTGGGTGACCAAATGCCAGTTTTGTTTGAAAAGTGCCAACTTTCCTCCTAGAGGAGCTGCCAGAAAAGAAGGATCTGGCAGCTGAAGATACAGGTCATTGGGTCTGTTTACGAAAAGGCTGACCCCTGCCCTCACCAGAAGACTGTGCAGGAGAACTCCAAGTCCTAGGTCTGAAAGAACCCTGAGCGTGAGCCCTGCCTCTACCACATCTAGACCTGCCCTTAGACTGAAAATCCGAAGAAGGGTAGGACCATCCTCTAGCAGGCCAATTCCTGCTAAACTTAGGGGGCTGCACTTGCAAAAAATCCTTAACCGTCTGCATAGACTTAGCTTTATCTTCCATCTTTTTCAAAACTGACTCCACAGGAGAACCAAAAAGAACTTCAGATTGAAGAGGAGCATCCAAAATCCGAGCTTTAATATGCTCTGACAAATTTTGATCCTTAAGCCAGGCATGTCTACGAATAACTGAACCAGTAGCAGCCACCCTGGATGAAGCCTGAAGAGCATCAAAGCCACACTGCAAGGAATGTTTACCAACTTGATCTGAAGCATGAACCAACTCCTGCAATTCCTTACACTCTATACCCTCAGATAAAGCATCCACCTTAGATTTCAATTGGCCTAACAAAAAGTTCTGATACTTCAGCATATGAAACTGGCAATTTAAAGCCCTCATAGCTAACGTAGAAGAGGTGTACACTTTTTCCCCCCACCTATCCAACGCTCTAGAATCTTTATCCAAAGGAACTGGATTCTTAACCACAGAAGCCCTGACCTCCTTCGGCCCTTGAATAATAGTTTCCGGGTCAGCTCTAGGACTCTTATACAAATATTTATGTGCCTCTGGAACTCTGTAATACCTGTCTGGCTTGACAGGGGCAGGGGGTAAAGAATCAGGATTAAGTGAAGCTTCCGAAAAAACATCCTGAACAACATCTAAGACAGGGGGAATAGCCAAAGGCCTATGTTGTGGCAAAAACAAAAATTCCCTAAGCCTTTTTCGAGAATCTGAAAAATCCTGACCTTCCCACTTGAAATGTTCCCTCATGGAATGTAAAGTTTCAGAAAAGGAAAAGTCCTCTGGAGGAGAAGCAGAAGGACAGGAATCCTCTTCAACTGAATCTGAATAGGGAGGGAAATCCTGAATATCCTCAGCTGAGGACTCAGTGTAGTCTGAACTCCATTCCCTCTAAATCTGTCTCCACCCTAGGCCTCTTCTCTGGAGGGGGCATAGAACCCCTGATCAAAGTAATCAAATCCTCTGCCATTTTCAACATATGTTTTTTAGGAACAGAAGCTGAAGAACTAGGGCTATGGCCAGTACCAGTAAGACCAGGTTTAGCCTTAGCATGGCCTTTAGTCACTGAGGTAGAAGGCCTAATAACCTTTTGTAAGGATGGAACTACAGATACCTGAGAAGCACCCTCGGCCTGGCCTAAGTCCTGAGAGGCCAACTCCTGCAAAAGTAAAGGCTCCCCCTGGGATTCAGCCGAGACCTCGGCTGGATCCACAGATTCAACCGTAGGTTCCATAGAACCGGCGTCCGCAACGGACGACTCATCCGGTTTAGACCTTAAAGATTTATCTTTTCGCTTTTTAGCGGTAGCGGGCGTCGGAGGATCCGACGGCATGTTATAGTTACACCGCTTACCGAAAACAAGCCTGGCACAGTCTAATCTTCGTTTAATGGTGCGCTTATTAAATCTAGCGCAAAGCGACCACTCACGCCGTGTTCAGGCCCCAAGCAAGGAATAGAGAGAGAATGATAGTCCCTATGAGGTATCTGTTTCCCACAAGAAATACAATTATTAACTTTTTCTGACATCTGGGTTAACTGAGGCAAGAAAAGACAAAAATTTTCCCCAACGGGGTACTTAGCCCAACTTGGTCTTTGGTCTGAAACTCGATAATTGAAAATTTCAGAACGCCGAACGGCACTTGCAAACGCTGCTTCTGCTTCGGACCACGCGGCAAGAAAGACTGAGGATATGGCATCGGTCATGCGCTTAAGTACTACTACGTACTGACGTCAGCTCCGGGCGACCATGACCGACGCCAGCCTAACTCTTTGGTATTCGGGCCGACCGAGGACAGCGGACTACCCACAGGTTATGACTGCAGCAATGTGAGACGAAGAACATCGGGTAGAGCCGAACCCTGATGAGGGGGGCTGGATAGCATTTTATCCAGGGCCTGCGATTTCAGAAGTCTGCTCACCACTCTCTCCAAGTCATGGTCAGACAGTCTCGAAGACGGAGAAGAGTGAGACTGGTGACTTCGCTCAGACTGTAGCAGAGGCGACCCCGGAGCCGAGCGAATCGACTCTAGGGATGGGGACCTAGAACGCTTTAGGCTCCCTGTAGGTTCCGACACCAGGATCGGAGCCGACTGAGAGGAAGGTACTTCAGTTCCGGCCAGAACCAAAGTCGAAGCAGATGCCACACCCGAAGACGGCTCCGATGGCTTGGAGGGTTTCCCTGGCTGAGTCTTAGCAGGTGACCCTTCAGGTTTTAGTAATCCTCTAAGGATTAACTTATTCCTATGCTCCTGCATGACTCTTGGACTAAAGGCATGGCACACCGAACAAGAGTCCTGCAGGTGTAGGGCGCCCAAGCAGTAGACACAAGAAGTGTGACCATCTGTCAAAGACATCTTCTGACAGCATGAGTCACACTTCTTGAATCCCGATACCTTTGTATCTTTGGACATCCTGCAAAAAGGAAATATCCCAGGAAAAAAAGGTCAACGGTACAACAGTAGGTAACAATTATAAAGAAACCCGTACACACAAAAAAACAGTTACCACACCTTAACAATGCACACACACACTAACTATAAAATGTATATATATATCTACTAGAAAATAGTAAAGTACTACAACTATTTCTACCTGAAACCACTACAAAAGGTATTTACAGAACAAGGGTTAGCCTCTAACTAAAAACGGCTACCTTGAAGAAAGAAAAGGAGAGGGGGGGGAGGGGAAAACTCTCTAACAGTAAAAACGAGTTTTCTAAGGGGATGGGATAGATCTAAAAGTACACAGAGACAGTATAAAAATTAAACACTAACTATTTATATGAAAATTTTTATAAAAACTATCAAAAGACAAAAAATACGACCTGAGCCAGCAAAAGCAACCTTGTAGCAGAAGCAGCAAATGAGATCTGGGGATCTAGCGCCAGGCATTGTGGGATATGGAGTGGCCTCGTGCCAGTAAATAGCTCTCGAGCTTTAGAAGATGGCAGAGTCGGAGCCGAGGATCGGCTCCGAAACCAACCAGCAAGAATGAAGGCTAGACAGACAACTTATCATTCTTTTTAAGGGATGACTCAAAAGTTCCTTTTCTTTCTTGCCACAGGATTAAGATTTGGGGGGAGGGGGCAGGCAAAAAAACAGCCGACCACTCTATAGTTAACTGCAGGAGGGTTAAAATCTGTCCAAAGGAAGTAATCTGAAGTGAGTGCTATATGCAGGAGAGATCTCAATATCTTTGTGCATCTCAGAAATAAGGACTTTTGGATATTCACAATCCCCTTCACAGGGCATCACCTTGTCAGCTTAATCCACAGGAGGAAATACTGAATAATGGTTGACCTCTGACGCCCTTACCCTGTCCTTTCAGTTCAGCTCCCCCTACTGCAAGCAATGGGCAGTCTTGCGCATCCTGCATATGACCTGATAAGTAGACACCTAGTTGACACTAGGGCACCAACACTAGATGGAGCACACACCATAATGCGTGTAGGGCATAAGACGACTGTGCAGGGCCTGGCACCGGTATCAAGCCATGCTTCCTAAGAATGACCTTCCAAGAACAAACGTGACCACTGTCTGAATAGCATGTATATGTCCAATGACTGGCCTCTTCCTACAAGTCCAATTGGTGCACAGACAACTGCGAAAGTCTCCTCATCTCTAGGACAAGTGTTGTATCACCCAATGTGGGTCAGGGAGTACATCCCATAATCCTGGGAAACAACTCAGCTTTCACTAGACAACTCAAGAAACCACTTCATTCTAGCTAGAAAGGCATGGGCATGGTCTGCAAGCATGAAAAGGAGACTGTGGAATATTTAAGTCAGGGCATTTCCCCCAAAGCTAGCCGCCATGCTGAGAATTCCATGTGCATCTACATAAAAACAGGTGAATTTAATCCCTTGTATTAACAAGCCAGGATCTTTAGAATTGAGACCACTCTGCCAGCATACTATGCAGGAGGAAGTACTGAATGATGCTTGGTCTCCGATGCCCTTACCCTTTCCTTGCAGTGTTACAGTGACCTGGGATTCTACCAAGGCCCTTCTTGCCAATTCTTGCACACAGCAAGCTCACCAACTGACATCTTCAAACTCTGAAATTTAAGACAACTGCCACGGCATTTTCACACAGTTTATTTTTTTTTTAACAATGACTTTTTTTTTTTTTTTTTTTAAAGTCTTGGCACTGGTCAAGCAAGAATAGCAGGTATGACCTTATTCCCAATTCCTTCTTTCACTTCTCTCATAACTACATATAAAGAGTACTCCCAAATTGCTAACACTCTTATAACCAAACCTATAAATGTAACTGCAGAACTTGGATGTACATGTTTTAATGTGTTCAGTTTTGAATAATTGTACTTAAAAATAAATAAATAAATAAATAAAAAATAATAAAACACGCTAATTATCAACAGCAGGGGAGAGAGCTCTTCCCTCAACAAGTAAGTAAAACACTACTGCATGAACCTTCAGAAAAATAATGCAAATCAACATAGTTTAAAATTACCTCCTTTGTGTTTTCTTTTGATCCAATCTTTTTAAAGATTTCTGCCAATATATCACTCACTTTTGCTTTTGACGCTTTTTCATCCTATTGGGGAAAAAAGATGAATGTAACACTGACCTCAACCATGTTCGATCAAAGCTCGACTTGATCACCACAGGCATCATACACTATGCTACTAATGCACAACAACTTTATCACACAAGTCAGAGTATTAGCCTGAATCAGCCTTTGCCAAGCTGTTCAACATTTTTTAAACAGAAATGCAGTGAAGTAAGATCCCTGTTCTGAATGCAAAGATTCTGGTTTCTTCCAGTAAATGAGGTGTCACATATTTAGGACACTCCCATACCCTTCCACACAATACAAAATGATGCTGCAAACAATACACATGCTGTATACAAACAGAAATGGCAAAAAAATACCCTTATAGTGATAAAACAGAATTAAGAAAATAAAATGTAAATCCACATTTACACTTGTGCATTACAGATTCATCCAAAACACAAGGGCTTAATTAGAGAACTTGCAGAAGACCACTTCAGGAATAAGGGAGGAGAAAATGCAAAAATTCTTACTTCTGTTTACAAATATCTACCTTTCATCTAGTAATGACAGTCAGAGGTGAGTGTGTGTGTGTGTGTGTGTGTGTGTGTGTGTGTGTGTGTGTGTCTGGGGTGGGGACACGAAAATCTTCTGCTTGCTATTTTTTTTGCAATTTCTGAGTTTCTCTTTTAGAGACCCCTCCAGCTGCTAGTTTCTGGAAGAGGTACCCAAGTTAAAAAACGAGAGTTTACAAACGACACACCCTGTAACACTCCTATCCTAATGCAATCTAAATTCATGAGGATTCAGTTAATCTACAACATATGATTTAACAAGAATCTGATTTCACCTGAATGATGGCAAAAGAAAATGCAGGATGAACCATTTACCACCCCCTATTTTTATTTTAATATGGTTAAAACAGGAAGTTGAATTTGTTAACTAGGTAAATCCACTACACACAAGCTTCATTTGAGGGTGACACTGGAACACTGCCCGATTAAGTAACTTGCCCAGAGTTGCATACCTGACAAACTGTGGCTGAGGCAATCACACCAAGAAGAAGAAGCTGGGAAGCAAACTATAGCCTTTAAAATCCTCTGCAATGAATGGCTAGATTAGATAAAATAATGAAAGAGAGAGGATGCAACAAGTCCCCTACCTCCAGATAGTAGGAATTTTAAAGCAAGGCTATATACTCGCAATGTATACATTTTTAGCTGTCAGCACTCATTTTGTGAAACTGGCTCCTGGTACAAAAGCGGACAAATTAGAAGATATCAGGAATTAGTATGAACTAAAAACAAGCTGGATGATCTGCTATCTTGTGATATTTGATCTTCTCCTGACCATCACAGGGCCATGGACACATGTTAACATGTCACAGGTCTGCATTTGGACAGGCTGCTCTGCAGGAACCATAACAGTAGCCAGGTATTCTGGCACTGTGTTGTTCCCTGATCTGATTGCACTGCACACCTCATCTGGGGGGTGGGTAGGACTTTTGTCTCTCAAACCTTTAGCAAGACCAAAATGCTTGCAAGAAATGAAAGAAAGCCTCTTGCTACAGCTATCACACAAATAAGCTTCATCTCTAAACTGCAAACGCAATACTTGCATACCGTCATCTGTGTCAGACTGCCAGTGGTACTGCACTACTACACCAGAGTCTGCCAACTGCTCATCTATTACCTTGCATCCAGACTGCTGCCCTCTTCAGTCCATCTAATTACACCTCTGAAAGGAACAATTAAATAAACCAGCAATGTTGCTAGCATCAAGCAGGAAAAGTAATTCAAGCAAATAAAGCACAGTTTGCAAAGACATGGTAGAATGGACTAATTTAGATTAAATTTACTGGAAAGCCCGCTTAATCAATAAATAAAATTACACATTTGTCACAATGATTATATCTGTAACAGCAGGTCAATCAACTGTAACAAGCAGGACTAAAGGTGGCATGCATTAGGACTGATCAGCAAGTAGACGTTTCCTCAGCTACCAAGCACTATTCTTCATCACGTAATGCACTGTGATAGTAAAGCCACTGCTACACCTCTGGTGTGAAGCATGAATACAGCTCTATCATTAAATATGTTCACTGAACCCAGACTCAAAGCAGATCTCTAAGCTCCTCCAGCATCTGATCCAAAAAGGTAGGACTGAAACACAGAAACGTGAGGTGACTAGTGGAGGACTCTCAGCATAGAGTCAAACTCATCACCCTATCCAAGGTTATAATTCTAAAAAGTGAGGATGGCAAACACAGGTCTCTTACGCAATTTTAGTCAGCCTGACGATGCTTAAGGAGCTTGCTTCATTAAAGGACCACTACGGGCAAATGATGAAGAAAACATATATTTTTTATCTTGCCATGATTTACTACACCTCCCAAAGCTGCCTTCAGCAAAATAAGTACTCATTCCTAATTTTATTTTGTTTTTACTCTTGTCTGCCCTTATGGGGGCATACATGGTGATTCCCTTGGAAAGCTAAATCTGTCCTATAATGCAGACGGTGAGGACAAATAACCCTACCATTTGTTGTCAGATTAGACTTCCATTCACTTACAATGGAACTCCTGAAAAAAACTGCCAAGTTTGAGAGTCTGCAGCTCATGTGTCATTGACTGGTATGCGCTGAGTTTTACAAATGTTGTTCCTACTGATGTACTACA
Organism: Protopterus annectens; assembly: GCF_019279795.1. Lineage (NCBI taxonomy): Eukaryota > Metazoa > Chordata > Ceratodontiformes > Protopteridae > Protopterus > Protopterus annectens. The sequence continues at coordinate 17,076,328 of NC_056743.1, forward strand.
CATTCACTAAAAGAAACTTGCAAAAGTGTCAACAAATTACTGAGATAAAAAAGATTTTTCACAAGGAGAAGTTTTGCAAGTTTCAGTTCCTGGCCAGGTTACTCCTCCCATCTCCCCTCCTTCAGTGGGCTACAGTCTCACATTTCCAGCTTTGCTAGATTCAACTATTTAGTCAGCTTTGCATGACAATAGAAATAAAAAAATAGCCTGGTGTGCCACTAAAACTGTTCCCTTGTATGTCTCTTCACTTCTGAATAGCAATTCCCAAGAATAATAATAATAATAAAAAAACTCATCAGTCCGGAGTTTAGGCTAGTCTATCCATTTTTTAAAATGTGCACAGTAAAATATTCAATTTGTAATGCATTCTGGCTGCTGACATGGTTATCTTTACATAGTTATTCTCTTATAGTATAACCTGAACTTATGGTATTTAATGATAAATTTTACAACAATTCTCAGTTTCTTAACAATGACCTCCCAAGCCTCTGATGTGACCTAGTACGTTCTTACTATTGCTTTATGTAGTTTGTCTTAGTTGTATACTTGTAGTGTGTTTCTCATCCTCTCAGCAACAGACTCTTGGAGAAGCATATACTTTTATTGAAAGAGTACCAGCAGCTGTAGCAGTGACACCACACTCCAAAACAATGCACTCAAACATAGTACTGACAAACACAAAGGAATGTATATGTCTGAATCAAGCAGTGATGAAATTGCTAGGGACTTCACTGAGCAAAATTTTACTCTTAATTTCTCCATTTCATAATGCATAACATTCGCACCACACTTACAAAGGCACATCTCCACCTTCCACAAACACAGCAACCCACACCCACACAACTGCTACGGTTTCTCCATTCAGTTATTGCAACCCAAGAGTAACACTTTTTAATAAGGATACCTACTAGACAAGTCTGCACAGCACACTTTGTGTACCTGCATCATTGCAGCTCGGCCCCCCCCCCCCAGCAACTGCAACATTGCCAGATAAAATTAGAAGTTATGTACCTACCATAACGTTCCATGTTAGTTGTCTTCTCTCGCCTTCTTTCTTGCTGGATGGGTTTGGAGCCGATCCTCGGCTCCGACTCGGCACTTGCTAAGCTCGAGAGTCACTTTTACCAGCTCGAGGCAGCCCCATATCCCATGATGCAAGGCAGTAATTACCCAGATCTCGTTTGGTATCTAGAGGAAAAACTGCCTATAAAAACGTTCCACTAAGGAAAGAGAAACACTAACCTAAAAAGGCTGTAATGGAACCCAGGTAATCAAGGACAAGAACTATCTGGTGTCCAAGGAAGAAGAATCTTCCAGAGATCAAGGTCTGTCCAGGCTAGGGGGACAGGAGGGAGGAACGCAAGAAAGAAGGCGAGAGAAGACAACTAACATGGAACGTTATGGTAGGTACATAACTTCTAAATGTTAAGTTGTCAATCTCGCCTTCATTCTTGCTGGATGGGACTGCGTCCCTAGCACCTCTATCCTGGGTGGCTCCATGGAACATACTCTTGAGAACAGTGGAACCAAAGCTTGCCCTGTCCCTGGAGGCCAAATCCAATTTGTAATGAGAAACGAAGGTATGAGGAGTGGCCCAAGTGGCTGCTGCACAAATAGTATCTAAGGGTAGTCTAGCCTGAAAGGCTGTAGAAGTGGCTAGACCTCTTGTGGAATGAGCTTTAGGTTTTGAGTTCAGCTGTTTGCCCCTAAGCTGATAAATGTCAGAAATGGTGGAAGATAGCCATCTAGATAAGGTCACTTTAGAAACAGGGAGACCTTTTCTATTTTCAGCATAAGACAGGAAGAGCTGATCGGACTTCCTAAATTGCTTTGCTCTGTCCAAGTAATATCTAAGTTGGCGATGAACATCTAGGTAATGCAATTTTTGTTCCGCCCTGTTAGAATAATTTGGAAAAAATACAGGGAGATCAATGGATTGGTTTAAATTTGTCTTAGAAGCAACCTTGGGCAAAAAGGATGGGTTGGTTCTCAAGGATACTCTGTCTTTGTGGAAGACCAAATAAGGGGGACGAACACAGAGGGCATGAAGTTCAGACACTCTTCTAGCCGAGGTAATAGCGACTAGAAAAAGTGTCTTCCAAGAAAGAAACTTTAATGAACATGAAGCAGCCGGTTCGAAAGGGGAAAGTATCAAGGATGTCAGCACTAAATTTAAGTCCCACTGTGGTGGAGGATCTCTAACAGGGGGTTTAAGAAGGAACACTCCTTTGAGAAAGGCTTTACAAAGTTTGTGGGACATAATGTTGTGGTGTGCAAAGCCGACATGGAAGTTCGAGATTGCAGCCAACTGAACTTTGACTGTGGAAGACGAAGAACCTGAGTGAAAAATTTCCGCAAGGAAATCCAAGACCAACTGAATAGGGGCAGTAAAGGGGTCTATGTTCTTAGATATTGCCCAAAAAGAGAAGCGTTTCCACTTGCTAGAATAAATCCTCCTGGTAGAGGACTTAAGAGAAGCTACTATGGTATCTCTAACGGGGTTAGAGATCATAGGAAGCCTGGCTAAGGAAGTAAGTGGAGCAACCAAGCTGTGAGGTTGAGGGAAGGAACGGACCGGTGCAGTTGACCCGACTGGTGGGCCAGAAGATCTGGAACCGGGTCCAGATGCCAAGGCCGCACCAAAAGATGGCGATGAAGGAACGGGAACCAAATTTGTCGAGGCCAGTAAGGGGCAATGAGAATAATTTTGGCTCTCAAGATGGTAGCTTTCTGGAGTACTTGTGGTATCAAAGGAAAGGGAGGAAAGGCATAAAGAAGTCCCCGGGGCCAATCTTGGGTAAGAGCGTCTCTGGGGGGATGGCCCGGAAGTGGGAAGAGAGAGAAGAAGTCTGGGCATTTGCTGTTTTGGGGTGTAGCAAAAAGATCGCAGCATGGGCGGCCCCACTTCTGAAAAATCTCCTCCACAATGGATTGCTTGAGAGACCACTCGTGAGGCATGAGAATAGCTCTGCTCAATCTGTCCGCTATTATGTTGGTTTTCCTGGGGATATGCGTTGCTACCAGAAACCGATGAGAGGAGACCGCCCATTGCCAAAGTCTGAGAGCTTCTCGACACAAGGGATAGGACTTGGTTCCGCCCTGCTTGTTGATGTACCACACGACGGACATGTTGTCCGTGTGAACTGCAATAGTCCCTAAAGGGAGAAAGTCGTTGAGGGCTTGCAACGTTAAAAGCACTGCTCTCATCTCTAGGACATTTATGTGCAGGTGGTATTCGAATGGTTGCCACGTGCCATGAACCATCCTGCCCTGATAATGCCCCCCCCACCTGATCAGGGAGGCATCCGAAGTGACCGTGGCTACCGGGGCCGGGGGAACAAATGGTCTGCCCTGATGAACTAGAGGAGAGGAAATCCACCAGGATAGATGGTTCTTGCAGGTTTGTGTCACCAGAATCTTGTGACGCATGGGAGGCTGCTGGAAGGACCATTGGGTGAACAACATCCATTGTAGGAGACGCATGTAAAAGCGGGCCAGAGGAAGGAGTGTTAAGGCAGCTGCCATGAGGCCCAACACGTTCAGGACCAACCTAGCTTGTGCCCTTTTGCTGGATAGGATGATCCGAACGTGGTTTTGGATATCTAGGATTCTCTGACTTGTTAGGTTTGCTGACATCCGAGTAGTGTCTAGATTTGCGCCTATAAAGGTAATAGATTGGCAGGGCAACAAGGAAGATTTTTCGAAGTTGATTGAAATTCTTAAGTGACCGCAGAGACGTAGAGTGTAATCTCTGGCTTGGAGAAGTTGATGCCTGGTGGTGGCTGAGAGGAGCCAGTCGTTGAGATACGGAAACACCTGGAATCCTTGACGTCTCAGGTGAGCCGTGACCACTGCCATGCATTTGGTGAACACTCTGGGGGCTGTAGTGAGGCCAAAGAGCAGGGCTCTGAATTGAAAATGACTGGCCCCCAGCCGAAAGCGGAGAAAACTTCTGGAGTGTCTGTGAATCTTTATATGATAGTACGCATCCTGAAGGTCTATGGAGCACATCCAGTTGTCTTTGCCCAGAAAGGGCAAAATCGAATGAAGTGTGACCATCCGAAATCTTGTCTTTTTGACAGACTTGTTGAGCCTGCTGAGGTCTAATATTGGTCTCCAGTCTCCCGTCTTTTTGGGGACCAAAAAGAACCTTGAGTAGATTCCGGACTCTAAATGATCTTTTGGTACTGGCTGGATGGCCCTTTAATTTAGAAGCTTTGACACCTCTAATTTTGCAATTTCCCTTAGACCGGGTGGTACGTCTGGAAGGGAACCTCTGAGGGAAGGGGCTTTCCTCGAAAGGAATCTTGTAACCCTCGGATATGATCGACTGTACCCATTTGTCTTGAGAGAGGGAAAGCCAGGCTTCTGGGTACAGCGACAATCTCCCCCCGACTGCCTCCAAGGGTGGGCAGTCGGGCAACACCTCAGGGATGCTGGAAGGGCTTGTCAGAGAGAGGCTCTCTGGGGCCCTGGTTCTGTGGACCCCCTCTACCCCTAGGGCGGCGTCTGTTATTATTATTACCCCCTCTGCCTCTGGGGGTAAACTGACCACGTCAGGCGTGACTCCTTGTGATTTCCGGAACCACATTTTCCCTCCCTTCTGACCTTTGGGGTAAGGTCTAGAAGGAGTGGAGAAATGGACTCCTACGGCAGAAAGAGTCTTGCCATCCTGCTCGCACCTGGTTAAAGTGTCCTTCACCTGAGGGCCAAACAACGTTGTCCCATCAAAGGGAGAGTTTGTGAAGGACGCCTTAAAGGGGTCTGCAAAATTACAGAGCCGCATCCAGGACTGACGTCTGAGGGCCACCCCTGTGCCTGCAGCTCTACTTGCCCCATCGGCTGCATAAGAAATGAGCTGCATGGAGGAGTTGGTTAAGGAATTTAGGATTCCCAGCTGAGAGGCAATCTTTTCTTGAGCCCCTGATGCTGACGGATCCTGTACTACTTCACCTAGCTCTTTCAGGATGTCTCTCTGAAGTCTGGTGAAGTGACACAAATAATTCAGCGAACGTATAGCAAAGGTCGCTGAAGAGAACATCCGCTTGCCATACCTGTCCATGGTCCTAGACTCCTTGTTAGGAGGATGGACTGGCACGGAAGGATCTGCAAGTTCCTTCTTGGTGGCGGCCGCCACCACCATGGCATCAACCGGGACACCCTTAGTAAGAAACTGTTTTTCAGCAGGGGCCGTGATAAACTTTGAAGGTCTCCTGGGGACTGGTTCCACCGAATCAGGAGATGCTCATGCCTTTCGAGCTATGACTTCCATAAGGGGGTCGAAAGGTGGAGACACCCAGGAGGTGGAGGGTCGAGATCCAAAAGCCTCCAGGTATACCGATTCATCCTCGGAGGGATTAATGGAGGGCCAGTTCCCCCTCTGTTTGAGGAGTTCAAGGATGTCTGAAAAGGAGACATCCTCAGAGGGAGATCTTGGGGACCCCTCTGACTCATCTAAATCGGTATCTGATGTTGTAGACTCAGGGGAGTCTAAATGCTTCCTCTTGCAGCTCCTCTTACGTGGGGGTTCACCTGAAGGATCAGGAGAAACCTCAGAAGAGGAAGCCCTTCCCAATGGGGAAACCTGGGGCGATGGATCTCTGGGTCCGGGAGCAAGAGAGCGGGAAGAGGCATCTACAGGCACCATAGAGGGAGGAGCTAAAGGAACCGACTGCTGGCTAAGCTCTGGGGCTAGCACACTCCTCATCACCTCGAAGGCTCCCCATCCAGTGAGGGCCGAGAGATTCCGCTCCGAAGAAACAGGGATCCCTGGTCCCACCAAAAGGGAAGGCTCCAAAGCAGATGTCGGGGCAAAGCTCACCAAGGCCAAAGCTCCGAGAGGGAGAACGGGGTCGGACAAGGGTCCGATGCCACTCGCCCCCTCGGAACCGACCAGGGAAGCCTGACGCCCGGATCCCTCCAAGGAAGGTCTCAAGGAGGAGACAGGAGTCGAGGACGACGGAGCCGAAAGGTGTGGTATCGGCTCCGAAGCAGCAACAGTCACGGTACCAATAATCTCCGGCTCCGAACTCTGTAGGAGAGTCGAAGAAGGAATCTCAGGGGGGTGTAGGATAGCTGAGGTCTGATGAGACGGGCTATGGAGCATCTGAGCTAGTGCCTGTGATTTTAATAGCCTACTCACCACTCTCTCTAAGTCGTGGTCTGAGAGCCTGGACGACCTCGATGATCGGCTCCGATGGCTCCGCTCTGAAAGCAAGGGAGAGGCTGGAGCCGAGTGTATAGACTCCAAAGAAGGAGATCTAGACATCTTCTTGGACGGAGCCATCGGAGCCGAAGAACGTTCGGCTCCAGGCGGAGCCGACAACTTGTCGGCTCCGAGAGGAGACAAAGACATCTCGGCTCCAGCCGGAGCCGAGACATGCTTCGACGCTAGGGTGTCTGCTCCAGACGGAGCAGACACAGGTGCCGAAGCCAGGGTATCGGCGCCGACCGGCGCCGGTACAGAAGCTTCCAACAAGGAAGGATCGGCTCCGGACAAAGCCGATGTCGACTCCGGCGGAGTCGGACCAAGACCACAGACTTGGACACCGAAGCCTGGGTCTTGGAAGGCTTGGAGGGCTTCCCAGAGCTGACCCTAGCTGGGGAGCTCTCTGGTTTGAGGATCAACTTATTTCTATGTTCCTGCAGGACTCTCTGGCTGAAAGAATGACATATAGCACAGGAGTCCTGCAGGTGTAGGGGTCCCAGGCAATAAATACAAGAAGTGTGACCGTCTGTCAGAGACATCTTCTGACAGCACGAGTCACACTTCTTGAAACCTGAGACCCTAGTATCTTTGGACATGTCTCAGTCCTAAAACAGTCACACACACCAATCAGTCCAAACAAAGACACTAACAACTAAAATTATTAATAACTAATAAATTAGTTATTACTATAACAGTGACACAACACACACACACCTGAGGGAAATCCTGACAGGAACTGTGAGGGTGGGAAAGGCCTAAGGCCCGAAACACTGAAACTAAGTGAACTAAGGGGAAATGGGTATGGAGCTAAGTGAATAAAGTACACTGAAGGATATAAAGACTAAAAGACTAAAATTAGAGTTTTTAGACACCTAAAACCTTACAAATAGCAAGAAAAATATCACTTACCAGGAGCTGGTAAAAGGAACAACCTCATTAGCGAAGCGGCAAACGAGATCTGGGTAATTACCGCCTTGCATCATGGGATATGGGGCTGCCTCGAGCTGGTAAAAGTGACTCTCGAGCTTAGCAAGTGCCGAGTCGGAGCAGAGGATCGGCTCCGAACCCATCCAGCAAGAATGAAGGCGAGATTGACAACTTAACATCCACTGTTACGGTCCGGTTTCTCCCTACAGTTATTTCAAGCCAAGAATAAAGTACAGTTGTGTACTCTTACCATAAATGTAGATGTTCGAGTATGTTCACTGTTACAGTCATTACTGTAGGGTTCTTCCTGCTGGCAGCAGCCCTAGATCTGCCAGAGTCCCAAAGTCGGGTCCGACGTCGGCTGAAGTTGTTCCTGCCCTGACGTCAGTGCCCCAGGGGTATAAAGACCTCAGCCGACGCCATTTTCCCCAGTTTTTCTTGCCCCATATGTCAGGTGCCCAAACATAAAGGCCAAAAGCTTATTCAAAAAGAATAAGCAAACATAAACCAGAACATTCCCAAATATCACCAGCAAAAATACCTCAGAGAAAAAAGAAATGTCAAGGAGACACAGACAGCACTCAAACAACAACAAAAGAGGGGACAGGAGGGAGGGTAACCCAGACTGTAACAGTGAACATACTCGAACATCTACATTTATGGTAAGAGTACACAACTGTACTACGTTCTTCATGGTTCACTGTTACAGTCATTACTGTAGGGTTGAATCCCAAAGCTAGGAAAGGGTGGATGGAAAAGGAACAGAAGGGGCGGCCACAAAACCCTGCAGGACTGCAGAGGCAAAACCTGCCCTAGATTTAGAATAGAGAGGGAGATTTTATTTAGATACATGTCCATTTTCAAAAGCTCCAACAGGTTTAAAATGACATATAATAAAAGACAGAAGACAGCAAGCCAAAGGACAGGAAACATGTACATAGAGAGATAACAGTGCAGCAATAGAAGTTACATTTGATTACTTTCATTATATATTGAATAGAGCTAGTGATGGTGAAAACGCTAATTTATTTGGGAGAGAGTTCCACACCTTCCCGATGACATTAGAGTACAGTCTGTCCCCACCTATGTTGTGGGCCTTGCTTGTTTGTATTAGGAGTTTGTCAGATGTTTTAGAGCAGGAGTGTCTCTGGGGTGTTTAGGATTTTAAAGGCTTCTGCAAGTTGATATTTTGGAGAAGATTTTTTAGGTTAATACAATGGTGTGTTCTGTAGGGCAGGGCAGTGTGGATAGAAGGTGTGACCGGCAGTGTATAGTCTAGCTGCTTTTTTGTTTACTGTCTTAATAGTTTGGTTAATGTGGGTGTCAAATCGAGTTTATTATCTATCTATGGTAAAGCAGTGTTGGGTGGCTTTAGAAGGTTGTCCAGTGTGGGATTGGAACAGATGATTTTGTTGTTTAATTGATGGTTATAGTGGAGATAAGATGGCTATTGGCCTGTAGTTTGAAAGTTCAGTGGATGTTCCACCTTTATGAAGGGTATGACATGAGATAGTGGTGGATTTTCCTGGTTGGAGAAGTTTGTTCAATCCTGCCCAGAACTTTTGGGGGTTCTTTATTTGTTGGAAGAAGACTCGATCTAATGGTGATTTGGTGAGTGTTCCCTTTTGGAGCATGAGAGTTTGATTGGGTGAAATTTTTCTTATTTCTGATCGTCTGTACACTGGCCGCCCTAGCATACCCGAGTATATCTTTAGGGTCCTTCCTTGAGTGATGGTTTAAGCCACGTTCCTCCGTAGACATGATGTCAGGTAGGGTAGGTTTCTAGCATAGCATGCAGGTTATGTATCTTATTGTTCAGACTTTAGATGACAGATGGGATGATATATAAGAGTCTACAGTGAGTGGATGTTTGGTGGATGTTTGGTGAGCTCTATGCCAGCTGGGTCAGGGATGGTGGTAATGTTTGATGTTTGCTGGTGTGGTTTCTCCTCAGGCTCAGCCTATTAGTTTTCTTTTGTGGTTAGTTTAGTTTTCAGAGTGTTTGTTGTTTTTTTAATTAAGGTCCTCTTGGCTAGGGCATGTGATATGGTGAGGGGGGAGTGGTGTGGGAGAGAAGAAGTATGATGGGACAGACAGTGGGAGGTGTGAGTGGTCAGGTGGCTAGAGGTGGGGGTGGGGGCGGGTGGGATGGGGGGGGGGGCAGGGGGCCGGCGGAGCCGAGGCGATGCTGAGCCGGAGCAGCCCCAGCCCACTCACCACAGAGAGATTATGGAGGTGGCTTTATCCAGCAGTCGCACTCTGTCACACGGGGTTGGCTGGGGCGGTTGGTGCCTACCGTAATGTGAGTGGAGTTCTGGGAGGTTAATTGTGCCTACCGTAATGTGGAGTTCTGGGAGGTACCTTTAGTCAGTAATTTCTGCTGGCCCTTTAGTCAGTAATTCTGCTGGGCGATGGGTTTGCACTCTATCCAGCAGTCGACTCTGTCAGGCGGTTTGGCTTGGGTTGGGCGGGTGCCGTAATGGGATGGGGTTGCGACTCTATCCAGCAGTCCGCGCTCTGTGTCAGGTTTTTTGGCTTGTTGGGTGGGTGCCTAAATGTGTGGAAATTGTGACAGTCATTTATAATCCGTGTCACCAACCACAAAAGGTACAATTGGAGATTGTAGTGCTTAGAAAAAGTATGCACAGAACTCCAAGTTGCAGCTTCTAAGATCTCCTTGGTAGGAACTCCACTGAGAAAAGCTGCCGAAGTGGCAGTAGCTCTGGTAGAATGTGTTCTGACATTAACAGGAATAGGCTTACCATGATGAGAGTAACAAAACTTGATGCAGTGGGCAATCCACTTAGAAATAATCTGCTTAGTGATTGCGCTCCCCTGTGAGGTAGAAGCATAAGCCACAAACAATTGGTCTGATTTCCTGAAAATCTTGGTCCTGTCCAGGTAAAGCGAAGCTGCCTGTGTACATCTAAAGAATGCAAAATACTTTCCTCTTCACTTTGAGGATTAGGATAAAAGATAGGCAAATGAATAGTCTGATTCAAGGCTACTTTCGAAATCACCTTAGGCATAAAGGTGGGATTAGTCCTCAGGGACACCCTGTCCTGATGAAAAATAATAAAGGGTTCTACAGCCATGAGAACTTGCAATTCCAAAACTCTTCTGGCAGAGGTAATGGCTAAAAGAAAAGCAGTTTTCCATGATAAAAACTTTAAATCGGTGGAAGCTGCAGGTTCAAAAGGAGATAAATGTAACTTTTCCAAAACAAAGTTGAGATCCCAAGTGGGAACTGGTGCTATTAAAGGAGGCCTTATATTCTTCGCCCCTCTCATATATTGCTTACGTAACGGATGAGAAAAGATTGGGGGATCCGTATTGTAAAGTGCAGAAATTGCAGAAGCATAAATTTTGATAGATGAAAAAGATAGGCCCTTATGTAACATCTCTGTTAGGTATTGTAAAATCAGAGGAATGTTTGGAACTGCAGAATCAAAACCCTGGGGCCTGAGTCCAGGAGCAAAATCTTTTCCATTTACCTGCATAACATTTCCTGGTGCTGGGCCGTCTAGCTTCAAGAATTACATCCAGTACCTGTTTGGTAAGGGTAGAACTGTTTAAAGACCCTGGATCCGCCAGGCTGCTAGATTCAGAGTTTTGACATGGCTGTGCAGGATCTGGCCATCTTGTTGAGACAGTAGATGTGGAAGTTGTGGCAAAATCCAGGGTGGACCCTGAGCCAGGTTCATCAGGGTGGAATACCAGAATTGCCGAGGCCAGTTGGGAGCCAGTAAAATCATTAGCGGTCTGTCCTGTTTGATTTTCAGAAGTACCTGAGGAAGAAGAGGCAAAGGAGGAAAAGCATATACTGAGAGGTGCTTCCAACTGAATGAAAGAGCATCCACTTTCCATGCTAGCTTGTGGTAGGTCCTCGTGCAGAACGTTTGAAGTTGATGGTTTTGGGGAGATGCAAAAAGATCCATGTCCGGGCACCCCCACACCTCCGTTATCATCCTGAATATCCGAACATCCAACATCCATTCATGTGGATCCAAAAGAGTTCTGCTTAGACTGTCCACCAGAGTGTTGTCCTTTCCTGGCAGGAATTGAGCTAGTAAGTCCACCTTGCTGGCTAGTGCTGTGTTCCACAGAGCCATGGCCAAACTGGACAGGGGGTAAGAATGAGAACATCCCTGCTTGTTTATGTACCACATCACCATAGTGGTGTCCGTCTTTATCAGTAATTGCCCCGGTAGAATAAGATCTTTGAAGGCTGTCAGGGCATTCTGTACAGCTAGCATCTCCTTCAATTTATGTGCAGATGCATTTGGTCCTCTGTCCAGGCACCCTGAAGACATTTCCCTTGCATGTGGGCTCCCCATGCATGATCCGAAGCATCCGTCATTACGACTTGATTGTCTGGAATGGGACAGAAAGGCCTCCCCTTGTTTTGGAGACAGGCCTCGGCCCACCAAAGAAACTCCTGCCGGAGACAGGGCAAAATTGTGATCACTGTTTCCAGACTATGGCAATGCTGAGACCATACACTCTTGAGGTACCACTGTATCTTCCACATATGCAGCCTTGCATATGGTATTAACAGAATGCAGGATGCCATGTAACCCAGAGCCTGCAGAACTTTTCTTGCAGACAGCTGACTCATTAAAGCCAGATTTTTGAAATAAGAAGCCAGTTGCACTTTTTTGTCTGGTGTCAAATAAGCCATCTGGGTTGTAGTGCTCAGAAGCGCACCCAGGAAAGTAATTTGCTGCGTGGGCACCAGGTTTGATTTCTTTAGGTTCACCGTGAACCCTAGGCACAAGAGAAGATGCTGCACAAATGTTAGATGCTGAAGTAAAGTCTCCTTGTCGTCCGCTTGAATGAGACAATCGTCCAGATAAGGGTATATTTGAATTCCCTTCTGTCTGCAAAACACCATTACTGGTGCCAGGCACTTTGTAAAGACCGTGGGCGCAGTAGATAAGCCAAAGGGCAACACAGAGAACTGGTAATGCCTCGAGCCCACTTTGAATCTCAGGTACCTTCTGCACTCTTGCAGTATGGGAATATGGAGGTAAGCCTCCTTTAAGTCCAAAGTCACCATCCAAGCGTTCTTGCTCAGCATAGGCAGCAGCTGCTGCAGAGTGAGCATCTTGAATTTTGGAATTTCTAGGAAGGTGCTCAATACGGAAAGGTCCAGGATTGGTCTCCATGTATTTTCCTTCTTGGGAACCAGGAAAAGTCTTGAATAAAACCCTTGCCCCATTTCTGAATCTGGTACCAAACCTATGGCCCTCAAATCCATGAGGGACCGAACTTGCCGTTGTGCCTCTGCCCATTGATGCTTTGGCAGATCTGGCCATCCGTTTGATCTTGGCAAGGTATGGAAATGAAACCTGTAACCCCTTGAAACTATGTCCAGAACCCATTTGTCTTGGGTTATGCGGCTCCAATTGGATAAAAAAAGAGAGATTTTTCCTCCCAAAGGCGCATCCAGGAGGGATGCCCCTGGAGCTAGTAAGGGAGAGTCATAATGACTGTTTCCTGTAAAGTTGTGACCTATCTTCCCCTCCCTTGGGAGAGGGGGCACTCCACTGCTTATTTCTGAAAGGGGGCTGTGCCTGACCCCTACCTCTGGAACGCCTGTATCTGCCCCTCTGAGGTCTGTCCGAGCTCAGAAAGGACCAAGGTTTAGCTGGCCAATTCCTGCTAAATCTAGGGGGTTGTACCTGTAGAAAATCTTTAACAGTCTGCATAGATTTGGCTTTGTCTTCCATTTTCTTCAATACTTCCTCAGCTTTGGCCCCAAACAAAAACATTGTGTTGCAAAGGGGCATCTAAAGGCTTTGCTTTAACCTGCTCAGGCAAGCTTTGCTCCTTTAACCAAGCGTGCCTTCTAATAACTGCGCCAGTTGCTGCAGCCCTGCAAGAAGCCTCCAAAGAATCAAAACCACAGTGCAGGGTATGTTTACCCACCAGCTCAGTAGCATGCAATAAATCCTGTAATTCCTTATTGTCTGCACCACCAGAAACAGCAGACATCTTTTGCTTTAACACAGACAAAAGGTACTGCTGATATTTTAACATATGAAATTGACAATTCAAAGCTCTAACAGACAATGTGGCAGAAGTATAAACTTTTTTGCCCCATCTTTCCAAGGCTCTGGACTCTCGGTCAGAGGGAATACGATTCTTAGCAGAGGCCGCTTTAATACCCTTAGGATCCTGAGAAATAGTTTCTGGATCAGCTGAAGGATTCTTAAAAAGATATTTGTGGGAATCTGGAACCCCATAATACCTACCCAGTTTGACAGGAGCAGGAGGAAAAGAAAAGAATCAGGAGAGAGAGAGAGAGAGAGATGCCCCTGTAAAAACATCATCCACAATGTCCAATACAGAGGGAATAGTCAGGGGTCTATGCTGTGGAAGCAGAAGAAAATCCCTAAGCCTTTTCTTAGATTCAGAGTATTCCTGCCCTTCCCAGTGAAAATGCTCTCTCATGTCATGCAAGGTTTCCCCAAATGAATAATCCTCAGGAGGAGAGGCCGAAGGAAGGGATTCTTCAGCATCAGAATCCTCAGGAGGAGGGAAGGAATAATTCTGCTGAGAAGCAGCAGCAGAAGAAATCGATACTTGATCTGAGGAATCATAATCTGGCTCTAGCCTAGGTCCCTTGTCAGGAGGGGGATGAGAACCCCTGATCATAGTTAACAGGTCTTCAGCCATTCTAAGCATCTGTCTTTGAGGTCTAGGGCCCTGAACAGAAGGTGCCTGTGCATGCTGCTTTGTCTTTGCCGGAGCCTTAGTCTTTGCCTTTGTCCTTGACTGCAAAACTGGAGTCATCTGTACATGAAGCTGTGTAGGCCTAAAAACTCCCTCAGAAGCAGGTGCCTGCACAGTGGCTCCAGACCCATCTGAGGGAGCAATATCCGGAGGTCCAATCCCTGAAAAGTCTGAAGGCTCCTCACGGGAGTCGGTACAGGCAACCGGTTCAAAAGTGGCGGACGACAGGGGCTGCGAAAGCACCTCACTGACGACAGCCGAACCGGCAACTGGCTCTGGTTGAATAAAGTCGTCCACTTTGGACCTCGGAGGCCTGTCTTTATCCTTGCACCTCTTATACACTGCAGTAGCCGGATAAGAATCCGATGACATATTGTAATTAAATCTTTTTCCAAAATAATGGAAGGCAAAATCGTACCTATGCCTAATAGTGCATTGATTAAACTTAGCACAAAACCTACAATTAGCTACGTCGTGGTCAGGACCTAAGCAAGGTATACAGTAAGAGTGAAAATCCTTATGAGGTATTTGCTTCCCACAAGAAATACAGTTATTAACTTTTTCTGACATCGGACTGGAGCAAGAAAAAGGTTTCCCCAACAGGGTACTTAGCACAAAAAAAGAAGTCTTCAATTCAAAAGCCACCAAAAACAAACAGGAGTCGGTCGACCTGCACTTGCGAACTGCTTTGCAAGGGGCACCGCACGGCAAGAAAGACTGGGGAAAATGGCATCGGCTGAGGTCTTTATACCCCTGGCGCACTGACGTCAGGGCAGGAGCGACTTCAGCCGACGTCGGACCTGACTATGGGACTCTGGCCGTTCTAGGGCTGCTGCCAGCAGGAAGAACCCTACAGTAATGACTAACAGTGAACCACGAAGAACATCACTTTTTAATAAGGATACCTACCAGACAATTCTGCATAGGTGACTGGATATTTACAGTTCTTGATATTAGCAGATGTGGTCCTTAACAGTTATGTTTTAAACATTGTGACTGGTTACTTACATTTCCTTTCACAGCACATTTGTTACTTTTACTAGTTATTTTTTAAACATTGTTTTTGCCGGCATGCACACCTGCAAGGCCACCCCCCCCTCCCCGAGGCAACTATAGCTTTGTCTATTGCCACTGGGTGGCATAACTTAATATACTTGCTGTATCTTGTCCCAAATAGATCTGCCTCCACACTGAATACTTGTAAAGTAAAGCAAGTACCATTTACTTGGTGTATTTTGCCCCCAGATAGATTTATCGTCCTTTGTATTACTTGCACACCAAGGCCTTAAAGTAGTGTTTCTGCAACTAACTGCTTACACTCCTAATTTCCTGCTTCGACCTCTTCCTTGCTTACACTTACATTACAGCTCCAAGGCTTCCACTTCTTATGCTGATTACTTTTCTTTGTAGTTTTCTGTGAAGGGGTGGGCCAGATTTCTACCGTCTTTTTCTGGTTATACCTTCCCCCATTTTGTATCTCCCTCCTCTAACTCCATCTTCCCACCATGCACATTAACTAGTCTATATTAGTGGGTCTCCTTGAGCGGCGCCCTTTTGAAAGTTATCTTTTGACCTGCTTGTGGTGAGGAAGCTTCCCTAGACCTTTTTCAGTGTGACTGCATCAGTATAAGTAAATTTAACTAGTACAATACAGCAAAACAGACACATTTGGTGTAAACAGAAACAAGTGGAATGATACATTTGGTGTACAAAGGAAAGAAACAAGTAAGCCCATTGATATAACTGGAGTTAGTGTTAGCCCCTCTGCGCTCGGGCTCACTCCGCTCCCCTCCCTGCTTCCTATTCCCACCCGCCCCCACTAGTGATGCATTTCAACTGAACTTAGCCACGCCCATCATGCTAACCACCAATCACTGAATCTGCCCCACCCCGTACCCATTTCCTTCTCTTCCACTATTCCATATCCTGTAAAGCACAGTCTTCCATCTAACTACCTTTCAATCACAAACACCACCTCTCATCATCCACCACACCCACCCCATCCCAAGCAGATCTCTCACTCATGACCAAACCATGCCCAAACTACCCAAACCCACATACATACACCTCTTACTATTGCTCCTAGGTGTATCCCACACTCCCACTGCTAACTTCCATCACCAACCACCAAAAACAACTTAATTTTACCCATATACCAAGAAAAACTACTTCCACTGACATAACTACAACACACCCTTTTACTTCACCACTATGCACACAGATCACAGCCATCACACTACCAGTCTCAAACAACTATAAAGAACTTTAAGAATCTAAGCAAACTACTCGATCTCTATTTTTACCTCAGAACCTAATTCATTAGCTGCGGTGATATACACCCAAACCCAGGCCCTGAAAATCTAGGAGCCCCAACCCTAAACCTGAATGATACCCTAACTCCGAGACAAATCCACGCTCATTTTAAATTTAAATGTTAGGTATACTAAAAGTCCACGACCTTCATGCACGACTCTCCTTTTATCAACCTGAGATAGTCATACTAACAGAGACTTGGCTTAAACCAGGCAACCACAACAATGAAATCACTCCACCAGGTTACAATATAATTCGTAGTGATAGAATAGGTACAAAAGTGGGGGTGTTGCTGTAGTGTATAAATCTCACATCATCCTTGAGAAAGTAGACATAACAAACCTAGACCTCAAAGTTGAACTCACTCCAACAAAACTAAAACTTAATGATAATAAACGCATCAACATCATAGGGTGCTACATCCCTCCAGGCAACAATATCCCCATTAAAGAAAAACTCCTAGAATGGATATCTAACTCCCTCCCCCAGGAAAGCATAGTATTAGGAGACCTTAATACTGACTGGCAAATCTTTTCCAGTCATAAGCCACTCTTCCATATTAACCTACATGGCCTAACCCAACTCATCACTTCTCCCCACAAGAACAGACAAGAGAACCAATCATCAATCCACTCTAGATTGGATACTTGTATCCCACCCATCACTGATATCCCTAGCAGGATGTCTACCAGACACCTTGTGTAAGTGCCTGTAGAGTGCATTTGTGTAGGATTCAGCAGTCATAACTGTATTGTCCATCTCCATGGGTGTCATGAAGTTCGCCACTTCTGTCTTAAGAAGCATGAAGTTGGCAATGGAGAAATTTTTTACTGTGGTTTCCTTAATGAGGAGTGAGGGCGGGATATGGATATCTAGGGTGATTAGCTTATGGTTGGATCTGACCAATGAGGAGTTGACTTCAGGATGGAGCCTTGGAGTACTCCTAGGGAGACTGGTAGGGAGGGAGAGAGTTGTTTTTTTCCGCATAACAGCTTGTTTCCTTCCCTCTAGGTAGTTTTTGAACCAGGAGATGGCAGGGGTGGTAAGGTTTAGAGGTGCTAGTGAAAGAAGGAGTTTATTGTGGTTAACCATATTGAATGCTTTGGACAAGTCAAGGAAAGTGGCAGATACAAGGAGTCCATTGTTTCTGTGAGTATTGACAATGTTGGTGAATTCTCTTAGTGCGGTGGAGGTGCGATGGAAGGGTCTAAAGCCATGTTGTTGTGTTGCTTTTAGATTATTTTCTAGGAAATATTTCATTAGTTGCTTGTGTATTACCCTCTCTAAAATTTTAGATAAAGATGGTAGTATGGCTATAGGGCGGTAGTTACTGAGTTCCAGGGAGGTTCCCCCTTTATGTAGAGGGATGATATGTGATATTTTCCATAGCTTGGGTACTACACTCGGAGATGGACCTGTTAATTAGGATGGAGACAGGATATGATATGGCTTCTGCAGCCAGGTGGAGGTATTCAGCGGGTAATTTACCTGCAGCTAGAGACATTGGTTTGAGCTTGCGGAGTAGTTTTCAATGGATTTGGTTGGTTCCCACCAAAAAAACAAACAAAAAAATAATCCTCGTTTTCCCGCCTTCCTCGACTAGTTTAGACCAGTTTACAGGCATTGCTGTATTCTGGGCTGTGGTGTAGTTCCTGTGTTGTCCATTACCTTACTTGGATAGAAGGAAGTTTCTTTGCTCACCAGTGGGAGTGGGGTGCCTTGAGCAGCCTACCTGTCCTTGGGGGAAGTGACCTCAGCACAAGAAGCTGTAGTAATTGGTTGGTTGGGACCATTCCTAGCTCTTTTGTAGTTCACTGTTTAAAATCCACCTCTGGGCATTTTTTTCTGGCTATACTGCTCAGACAAGCTCCATGTGAGTTTACAGAGTGGTCCTAGCAGCAAGGAACTCAAAAAAGCGACTACCTTCTGGATTTAAGTATATTTGCTTTTTTTTCACTGGAAATAGCTTTTGTAGTTTACTTTGAACTAGCCTGAACTGTTTTTTAACTGATTGCTGCATTATTTTAAAATCTGCACTTGTTACATTTAGTCGAATTTGATCGAAAGTTTGCTTGTTTGTTTGTTTAATTTAACTGTGGAGGCTGCCCACTAAAGTGTGCTAGCCTGTGTAACTAATTTATCACTGTCTCTGCATTTTCTGTGTGTTTCTACCAAAAAAACAAAAAAATAATCCTTGTTTTCCCGCCTTCCTCGACTAGTTTAGACCAGTTTACAGGCATTGCTGTATTCTCGGCTGTGGTGTAGTTCCTGTGTTGTCCATTACCTTACTTGGATAGAAGGAAGTTTCTTTGCTCACCAGTGGGAGTGGGGAGCCTTGAGCAGCCTACCTGTCCTTGGGGGAAGTGACCTCAGCACAAGAAGCTGTAGTAATTGGTTGTTTGGGACCATTCCTAGCTCTTTTGTAGTTCACTGTTTAAAATCCGTGTTTGCACGGCTTTGCGCTGTCGTGCGCATAGCGCAGCGCCGGTTAAACTTTTTCTGGCTCCGCCAAGTCTGCTCTTCAAATTTTCCCTTAAGGAAGCTCTACTCGTAGTCTAACCAGACTACTCACTGTATTATAAGCCTAGCAGTTGTTCTCAACACTTCTCTACTAAGTAAACACTCTCGTACTAAGTAAAGCACTACATCTACTTACCACCCCTGTGAATACCCACTTCCCTTAAAGGTATACCGCTCCCTTATACTGTTCTAGCATGTAGATTACTGGTGTCGTCTCCAGTTCAGCTGGTCAATCTGGGCATCTTGAGACAATGCTACAATTGTCTCATGTACACAGACAACCCTCTCCTCCTCCCAACAAACACAATTACATGTGAGAGATGCAACTATATAGCCAAACTGGAGGCTGAACTCTCTCAACCCAGGGCTGGCAAGACCAGACAGGAGGAGTTGTCAACCACACACACAACAATCCCAGTCCCACGTAGACCTACCACAACTGCAAACCAAACACATAAAAACACAAAGACATACTCGGAGGCTCTAATAAAAAATTTACCAAAACAACAGAGGCTCCCAAAGCAGACATCCAAAAATCCACCACCTCAAAACAAAACACATGCAACACATACTTCAATAAATCAGTGTGTCGACCAATCGCAGCCCTTAAGGCCAAACACCTTGCCTGATACACTAGTAATAGGTGACTCCATAGTCAGACACACTCATGTCCCACTGACCAGGCTGAACAAGGACAAGGTGACTGTGAGCTGTCTATCGGGGGCTAGGATCCGCCACATAACACACGCAGCACTCAGGTCACTCCAAAGCAAGTACAAATATGACTCCGTCATTGTCCATGCTGGTGTGAATGACCTGAGACATACCTCCCTGGACTACATGAAAAGAGACATAGAGGAGCTCTCCGATTATGCAGCCCAGGCTGGTATGACCCTGACTCTGAGCAGCATCTTGCCCTCACCAAGAATGATACCACAATACAAAGACAAGATGATCAGCTTTAACAATTGGCTCGAGTACTGGTGTCATTCTAAGGGGATCCAATGTCTGTCTGCCTGGGATGATATGTTGGTCAAGCCACGCTGCTTCGCAAGGGATGGCTTACACCTGTCACCACTGGGCTTCCGGATATTGGCTAAGGCTCTTGCCACCCCCATAGTGCCTTTTTTAGGCAAGGCTCAAAACACAAACCCACCTCCTTAGAAAACAAAAATGGAAAAAAACTAAGGGTAATGCTGCTCAACGCCAGAAGTCTAAATCTCAAGATGCAGGCACTTGATGCACTCCTCAGCATAGAGAACATCGACGTCTGTGCAGTAACTGAAACCTGGTTCAAGGCTCCTGAGAGCACCCCAGTGCTACCAGGCTATACCTCGTATCATGCTTTTCGGCCCCAAAACCCGGGCCGAACCACAAAGGGAGGGGGAGTGTCCATATTCATAAAGGACACCCAAACCTCCAGGTTAATAGCAACACATGAAGCAACAGAGACCATACAGGTGCAACTAACCATAGGCAAAACTGCTATACAACTGGTAGCATGTTACAGACCACCCTCCCAATCTCAAGAACCCCACTCAGCCTTCCTGAAGACATTGGAGGATATGAATGTATCACAAAATACCATCATACTGGGAGACTTCAACTACCCAAACATAGATTGGGTACATTATTCTAGCCCTAATACCCTAGCCCAAAGGTTCCTGGAATTCATAAATTCAAATGCACTGGAACAACTAGTCACCTCTCCCACTAGGGAGATAATATACTAGACCTGATCATCACAAACATGGGGACAAAATGCTCCACACGAAGTATACCCCTCACTAGTGAGATCTGACCACAAACTAATCACCCTGGATATACATATCCCACCTCCACCCCTAGCACAAAAGACCACAGTGAAAAACTTCTCAAAAGCAGACTTCACTCTTCTTAAGAAGGAGATCGTATCCTTTAAGCCCACTGTGCCAGTGGATACCACATCCCGCAATGCCGAATCCTTCACAAATGCTTTCTATGGACATATCCAAGAATGCATGGATCATGCAATCCCAAACAAATCCAAGTCCCTCTCCACCAAATGTAAGCGTCCTGTCTGGTGGACCTCAGCCATAAATAAATTGTATAACAAAGAAGGAAGCTACTGCACGTCAGAGCGAAATCCCATGAAGGAAGACGTCTCTGATCAACATTAGCAGAAAACTACGTTCTCTCATAAAAACATCCAAGGCAAACTTTGAGAGAAAAATCGCTAAGGACACTAAAGATAACCACAAAGCCTTCTACAGCTATGTTAGAAACCTGGGCGGAAACCCTCAGATATGCTCAGAGTTGGTTCACAACAACAAAAAATACACTGAACCCACAGATATTGCTAACATTCTGGCTGACAGGTTCAATGCAAATTTCTCGCCTCCTTCACCCCAAAAGAAGAAATACTTATCCCAGCTGAATGTAATCTCCCTGTCATCTCAGATGTCCAAGTGAGAACTGCCCTAAACAAAGCAAAAAACACAGCATCAATGGGACCTGACGGTATCCCAGGGTGCGTGTTACGTGAACTCCAAGAGGAGCTACACCCACACATAAAAATGCTATTTAACCTTAGCTTTACTTCGGGATATGTACCTGTACACTGGCGTACAGCAACAATGGTCCCACTCCACAAGGGGGGGTGCCTCTACAGACCCTGGAAACTACCGCCCCATAAGCTTAACTAGCCTGGTCTGCAAAGCTATGGAAAGAATCATTATGGAACTCATAAACAGAGACATAGGGGACCTACAGACACTTGACCCCACCCAGTTCGGCTTTGTGAAGGGCAGATCCTGCCTTTTAAACCTGGTTGACTTTTTCGAAACAGTCACTAGAGCCACTGATGAGGGCAAAGCAGTCCATACAGCATACCTGGACTTGGCTAAGCCCTTCGACACAATACCCCACTCAGGCATCATAGATAAGCTAAACAGCTTAAAAGTAAACCCCTATGTCACTAGATGGGTTGCAAACTGGCTAAAGGACAGAACCCATAAAGTTAAAATCGCTGGAGCAATGTCAGACTCAAAGACAGTCACAAGTGGTGTCCCACAGGGATCTGTACTGAGACCCCTCTTGTTTGGCATTTATTTCTCGGATGTTAAAGCAAACATGGGAGGGCTGTGGCTGACAAAGTTCGCAGATGACTGCAAACTAGGCGCCATAGTCGATACACCAGCAGACAGACACATCCTACAAAACGGCCTCACTGAAACGGACAACAGGTGCTGTAGTCACGGCCTTAAACTAAATGCCAAAAAATGTATAGTCATCCCTTTTGGAAAAAACAAAGTACCCACAAATTATCACATAGACAGCAACCCACTGAGTACGGAAAAAGTAATCAGAGACCTAGGGACCCAAGTAGACAGCGACCTCTCATTTGACACCCACGTTGCCAAAGTGGTTAGAAAAACATTCTACCTTGCACACCTCATCATGAAGGGATTCACATCCAGATCCAAGGATGTCATTGTATCCCTATATTCCTCCCTCATCAGACCCATGATTGAGTACAATGCCCCATTTGGTATGTACCTCACCCAGCACTTGCAACAGCTGGAGAGACCACAGAAGTACCTCACCAAAAGGATCAAGGGTCTCCAACATATGTCTTATTCCACCAGACTAAAGAAACCTCAGCTCTATTCAGTGGCATACCACCTGCTCAGGGGTGATCTCTGCCTGACGTACAAGGCCATGTCCAATCAGGATTTGATGGACATGCTCCACCTCAAAAAATCCAAATCCATCAGGACCACAACAGCTAAAGACTTAAACCTCGGCACAAGTATGAATAGGACATGCTGGAGGGATAGATTCATAACCCAGAGGCTTCCCATGCTTTGGAACAGGATCCCAGTTCGTATTAGGCAGAGCCCCTCACTGAATCTCTTCAAGAGAAATCTTGATGAGTGGATGGGAGATCGAAAGTTTACCCCAGGGGTCACATCTGTGTCACTGCTAGACAGGGGCACAGTAAACTAATTCTATTATATAAGGGGACCTTCATTGTGTCACTACTAGACAGAGGCACAGTATTCTAGATTTATTCTGTACATTTTTGTACCATTTCATGGGGTGGCAAAAGCCACATCACTATGGCTAGGCTTACAAATGCCCCAGGGCAGATAGCCTAGTACTATACTATGAAACTATGGGTGGAAGCTGAACTTGAGGCAATTGTTAGTTGGGGGTGTGGGGTGGATTTGCAGGGATGGGGATGTTGTCATAGGGTTGGTTGTTTGTAAGGGTCTGGATGGTTTCCGTAAAGTATTTATTAAATTGTGTGGGGATGTCTTCTTGGTTATCATCTATTTTTGAGGTTGGGGTAGTTGTTTTACCTGGTTGTAGAATAGAGTTAATTGCTGCCCAGAATTTTTGTGGGTTGTTTCTGTGCTTATCCTGTGACTTTTGGTAGCAAGATGTTTTGTCTGTTTTGGTGAGTTTTTTGGCATTGTTATGTAGTTCAACATATATTTGTCTGTTCAATTGGGGTTTACTGTTTAGGTAGTTGGTCCACGCCTTGTTTCTTTTTTTGAGGAGGGATTTTGTGTCTGGGGCTAACCAGGGGGCATATTTAGTTTTAATTCTTGTTGTTCTGGAGGGGGCATGATGATTAAGGGTGTTTAAGAAGGTAGTATTGAAATATAGTACAGCTTCATCAAGAGGTAGGTTTTTAAGGGGGGCCCAGTTGCACATTTTTAGGTCGTTTATAAAGTTGAAGCAGTTAAAGTGTTTTTTGTTTCTAATTAGGCATGTAGATATTTGGGTCAGTTGTGGTGATTTTGATCCGAGTAAGAATGTGGCTTGGTAACTACTTGGTGTCTGGTAGATACCCTGCTAGAGATATCAGTGATGGGTGGGTAAGAGTATCTAATCTAGAGTAGATTGATGTTTAGTTCTCTTGTCTGTTCTTGTGGGGGGAAGTGATGAGTTGGGTTAGGCCATGTAGATTAATATGGGAGAGTGGCTTATGAATGGAACAGTTTTGCCAGTCAGTATTAAGGTCTCCTAATACTATGCTTTCCTGGGGAAGGGAGTTAGATATCCATTCTAGGAGTTTTTCTGTAATGGGGATATTGTTGCCTGGAGGGATGTAGCACCCTATGATGTTGATGCATTTATTATCATTAAGTTTTAGTTTTGTTAGTGTGTGTTCAACTTTATGAGGTCTAGGGTTATGTCTACTTTCTCAAGGATGATGTGAGATTTATACACTACAGCAACACCCCCCCCCCCTTTTTTTACCTATTCTATCACTACGAATTATATTGTAACCTGGTGGAGTGATTTCATTGTTGTGGTTGCCTGGTTTAAGCCAAGTCTCTGTTAGTATGACTATCTCAGGTTGATAAAAGGAGAGTAGTGCATGAAGGTTGTGGACTTTGTTTAGTATACTTAACATTTAAATTTAAAATGAGGAGCATGGATTTGTGTCTGTGGAGTAGGGTATCATTCGGGTTGGGGCTCCTAGACTTTCTGGGCCTGGGTTTGGGTGTATATCACCGCAGCTAATGAGTTAGGTTCTGAGGTAAAAATAGAGTTTGAGTAGTTTGTTTAGGGTCTTAAAGTTCTTTATAGTTGTTTGAGACTGGTAGTGTGATGGCTGTGATCTGTGTGCATAGTGGTGAATAAAGAAGGTTTGGTAGTGATGTGGGACTAGTTGAGTAAAAGGGTGTGTTTTAATAATGTCAGTGGAAGTAGTTTTTCTTGGTATATGGATACAATTAAGTTGTTTTTGGTGGTTGGTGATAGAAGTTAGCAATGGGAGTGTGGGTACACCTAGGAGCAATAGTAAGAGGTGTATGTATGTGGTTTGGGTAGTTTGGGCATGGTTTGGTCATGAGTGAGAGATCTGCTTGGGATGGGGTGGGTGTGGTGGATGATGAGAGGTGGTGTTTGTGATTGAAAGGTAGTTAGATGGAAGACTGTGCTTTACAGGATATGGAATAGTGGAAGAGAAGGAAATGGGTACGGGGAGGGGCAGATTCAGTGATTGGTGGTTAGCATGATGGGCGTGGCTAAGTTCAGTTGAAATGTAGCACTAGTGGGAGCGGGTGGAAATAGGAAGCAGGGAGGAGAGCGGAGTGAGCCCGAGCGCAGCGGGGCTAACACTAACTCCAATTATATCAATAGGCTTACTTGTTTCTTTTCTTTGTACACCAAATGTATCATTCCACTTGCTTCTGTTTACACCAAATGTGTCTGTTTGGCTGTATTGTACTAGTTTAATTTACTTATACTGATGCAGTCACACTGAAAAAGATCTGGGGAAGCTTCCTCACTACACGCAGGCCAAACGATAACTTTCAAAAGGGCGCCACTCAAGGAGACCCACTAATATAGACTAGTTAATGTGCATGGGGGAGGAGGAAGTTAGAAGAGGGAGATACAAAATGGGGGAAGGTATAACCAGAAAAAGCAGGTAGAGATCTGTCCCGCCCCCTCACAGAAGACTGCAAAGGAAAGTAATCAGCATAAGAAGTGGAAGCCTTGGAGCTGTAATGTAAGTGTAAGCAAGGAAGAGGTTGAAGCAAAAAATTAGGAGTGTAAGCAGTTAGTTGCAGAAACGCTACTTTAAGGCCTTGGTGTGCAAGTAATACAAAGGAAGGCAAATCTATCTGGGGGACAAAATACACCAAGTAAATGGTACCTGCCTTACTTTACAAGTATTCAGTGTGGAGGCAGATCTATTTGGGACAAGATACGGCAAGTATATTGTTACGTTATGGCTCCCAGTGGCAATAGACAAAGCTATAGTTGCCTGGGGGGCAGGGGGGGGGGGTCTTGCAGGTGTGCATGCCGGCCAAAACAATGTTTAAAAAATAACTAGTAAAAGTAACAAATGTGCTGTAAAAGGAAATGTAAATAATTTATTTTATTTTATTTATTTTATTTTATTTTACATCTGTTAACCGGGAGAGTCTGACTGGATACATGTCCATTTTCAGTGGAGGCCCGGGGAGAAAAGCTCCAGGTACATAACAGACATATGAACATTGTTAATGCAAAAAAGGAAGATAGTAGAGTTCTAAATACAATATAAAGATACATCACATCTTGGGAAAAAAATAACAGCAGCATATAAAAAAAAACATAGGTCAGTCACAAAGGCTTGTTAAAAAGCGGTTAAGGATAGTGAGGTAAGAGAAGGTTAAATGATAGTGGTTAATCAGGTTTGGAACAGGGACATTGCCAGAGAGTATTGAGATGGGGTTTAAGCTTTTTTTTGAATTGCAGGAGTGAAGGTTCTGAGGTGAGCATGGTCGGTAGGGAGTTCCACATTTTACCTACAAAGTTTGAGAATAGAGAATCCCCAGCAGAATTATTGGCTTTGGTAGTTTGAGCTAAGATCTTATTGGAGGAGCGTAAAGATTGCAGGTTAATATAGGGGTGAATGATGTTTTTCAGAGCTGGTGTTTTCTCTGTGTGATACAGTATCTGGTGAGCCGTTTTGAGTTGGTTGAAATGGAGTTGGCTGGAAAACTCTAACCACCCTAGTTGCTTCAAGTTAGTGCAGTGGTGCGTTCTAAAGGTGGAATTGGTGGCAAATCTAGCTATGTGATTGTAGCAAGAAGCAAGTTTGTTAAGGGTTGTCTTGTTTAGGTTTGTAAAAAGGGGGGAGGCATAGAAAAGAGTTGATAGTAGGTGTGTGCTGGCAATTGTAATTTTAGCGTGAGGAGTGAGGAGTGAGAAAGTGTTTTACTTTAGAGAGCCAAGCTTTTTATTGACGGTTTTGATGGTTAGATTGAAATAGGTGTCAAATTTAAGGGAATTATCAATGGTAACACCTAATAGCTTTGTGTGAGCTTCTGGTGATATAGTGATTCCATTGGAGGATGTAATAGAGAAGGTGGGGGGAAGAGTCTTGTTAGCGGGTGAGAAAGTAAGTAGTTTTGTTTTGTTGGGGTTGAGAACTAGTTGACGACTTGAGAACCATTTTTCTATTAGGTTGAAGGTGTCTTGGGTTGAAGCAGTGAGGTCTGCCAGGTTGGAGACAGTGCTGATAGTCGAGTCATCTGCATATTGAATGCATGGGGGGGGGGGGTGATTGTGGGCAGGTCATTAACAAAGATGGTGAAGAGAAGAGGGCCAAGAATAGATCCTTGGGGAACTCCAAGTGTAACAGGTAGGCATGTGGATAATTTGTCCTGCCATAGAACAGCCTGTTGCCTATTGGACAGGTAGGATTGGAACCATTTCAGCATGGAATTGCTGAGTGATAGTTTTTTTAATGTATGGAGGAGTTGAATGTGGTTCACCATATCAAAGGCCTTGGAGAGGTCTAAGAAAAGAGAAGATGATAGTTTATTATTGTTTCTGAAGTTATTGATGGTATTAGAAAAGGATAGTAGGGCTGATGAGGTACTGTGATTTGGCCTGAAGCCATGTTGGGAGTTGGCTAGAATTTTATTTTTGGTGAGGTGTTCCATCAGTTGTTTGTGGACACACTTTTCCATAATTTTGGCCAGGGGTGAGAGTATAGCTATAGGTCTGTAGTTGGTTAGTCCTAGTGAGCTACCACCTTTATGGAGAGAAATAACCAGTCACAATGTTTAAAACATAACTGTTAAGGACCACATCTGCTAATAACAAGAACTGTAAATATCCAGTCACCTATGCAGACTTGTCTGGTAGGTATCCTTATTAAAAAGTGTTATTCTTGGCTTGCAATAACTGTAGGGAGAAACCAGACCGTAGCAGTGGTTTTATCTGGCAATGTTGCAGTTGCTGGGGGGGGGGGGCGAGCTGCGATGATGCAGGTAGACAAAGTGTGCTATGCAGACTTGTCTGGTAGGTATCCTTATTAAAAAGTGTTATTCTTGGCTTGCAATAATGGTAGGGAGAAACCAGACCACAGCTGTGGTTTTATCTGGCAATGTTGCAGTTGCTGGGGGGAGGCCAAGCTGCAATGATGCAGGTAGACCAAGTGCGCTATGCAGACTTGTCTGGTAGGTATCCTTATTAAATAGTGTTGTTCTTGGCTTGCAATAACTGAAGGGAGAAACCGTAGCAGTTGTGTGGGTGTGGGTTGCTGTGTTTGTGGAAGATTGAGATGTGCCTTTCTAAGTGTGGTGCGAATGTTATGCATTATGAAATGGGGAAATTAAGAGTAAAATTTTGCTCAGTGAAGTCTCTAGCAATTTCATCACTGCTTGATTCAGACATATACATTCCCTTGTGTTTGTCAGTACTATGTTTGAGTGCATTGTTTTGGAGTGTGGTATCACTGCTACAGCTGCTGGTACTCTTTCTGTACAAGTATATGCTTTCTCCAGGAGTCTGTTGCTGAGAGGATGAGAAACACACTACAGATATACAACTAAGACAAACTACATAAAGCAATAGTAAGAAAGTACTAGGTCACATCAGAGGCTTGGGAGGTCATTGTTAAGAAACTGAGAATTGTTGTAAAATTTATCATTAAATACCATAAGTTCAGGTTATACTATAAGAGAATAACTATGTAAAGATAACCATGTCAGCAGCCAAAATGCATTACAAGTTGACATGCAACGGAACAGTTTTAGTGGCACACCAGGCTATTTTTTTATTTCTATTGTCATGCAAAGCTGACTAAATAGTTGAATCTAGCAAAGCTGGAAATGTGACTGTAGCCCACTGAAGGAGGGGAGATGGGAGGAGTAACCTGGCCAGGAACTGAAACTTGCAAAACTGCTCCTTGTGAAAAGTCTTTTTTATCTCAGTAATTTGTTGACACTTTTGCAAGTTTCTTTCAGTGAATGTGTAGTACATCAGTAGGAACAATATTTGTAAAACTCAGCGCATACCAGTCAATGACACATGAGCTACAGACTCTCAAACTTGGCAGTTTTTTTCAGGAGTTCCATTGTAAGTGAATGGAAGTCTAGTCTGACAATAAATGGTAGGGCTATTTGTCCTCACAGTCTGCATTATAGGACAGATTTAGCTTTCCAAAGGAATCACCATGTCTGCCCCCATGAGGGCAGACAAGAGTAAAAACAAAATAAAGTTAGGAATGAGTACTTATTTTGCTGACGGCAGCTTTGGGAGGTGTAGTAAATCATGGCAAGATAAAAAAATATATGTTTTCTTCATCATTTGCTCGTAGTGGTCCTTTAAGGCACAGGTGTGAACAGTGTAACCGCCATCACGGAAAGCTGATGGAGGTCTCATACGGATCTCTAACTTTCCAAAATTCCATCCCCGATAACCAGTTCCATACACAGGATGAGCTAGGGCTGCTGCTGCTCCTCCTCCTTCACACACAGCAGGAAATTTCTTTGGGAAGGAAGGGAAAAATAAATGCCAGTCCATGAAGGACCTCATGACCTACACAAAGCCCTCAGAAACAGAGGGCTAATGGAAGGGGATATTCCAACCTAGATCTGGTGAAACCTTGGTTTCCATTCATGACAGAGAAACTAGGCCCTGGATCTCCAGTCTCTATATAAAAGCACACAAGAGAACAGACATGTGTTGAACTTCTAGTTATGCATACCCTACTCATGAAAGTATGCCTGCAAAAGATGCCAGGGCAGCTCTGTTGATTGTGGTAATGAGGTTGAGGTCTCTGGAGCGTGTGGTGCAGAGGGACTGGGATTTCTTTACATGTAGTATTTTTTTTAACAGATTTGGGTCAGACATGTCTTTGTAAGTCAAGCACAGTTCGCCTCTTAGTAGACGATATGAGACAGAGAATAGCTGGAGTTTTTTTGAGTCTGTCCATGTACGACATGTGTTTAAGGTCTAGGATCCTCTTCATGAGGTACTTTTGTGGCCTTTCCAGCTGTTGCATGTGTCTAGTAAGGTACATGCCAAATGGGGCAATATACTTGATGATTAGCCTAATAACAGAAGAGTAGAGAGAGATGATGACCTCTTTCTTTCTTTCTCTTTCTTTCTGGATGCAAAACCCTTGGTAATGAGATGTGCCACATAGGATTTTCTGACCACAGTGGCAATGTGGCGGTCAAAGGAGAGGTTGCTATTAACCTGTGTCCCCAGATCTCCTACAACACTTTCAGTGTTCAGTGGGCTCCCATCGATGTAGTAATTGGTGGGAACAGAGCATTTCCCAAAGGGGATGACCACGCATTTTTTGGCATTAAGCTTTAGGCCATGGTTTTGACACCAGTCTTTGGTCTCAGTGAGGCCTTTTCTATAGGATGTCTACATTACTTGGAGAGTTAATAATGGCTCCCAGCTAGCATTAGTCTGCGAACTTGGTCAGCCAGAGTACCTCCGTGTTGGCCTGGTCTTATGAGAAGTAGATGCCAAACAACAGAGGACCGAGGACCGATCCCTGTGGGACTCCACCCATGACTCGGCAGTCTGACTTGGGAGTCTGCTACTTTCACACTCAGGGCTCTCTCTGTGAGACAATTTGCAACCCACATAGTGATATAGGGGTTGATGCCTAGTTTGGGGAGTTTATCAATAATGCCTGAGTGGGGAATTGTATCAAAGGCCTGGGCCAGATCAAGGTAGGCTGTATGAACTGCCTTGTCCTCATTCACAGCTCTGGTGACTGACTCAAAGTAGTCAACCAGGTTGAGCAGGCATGATCTATCTTTCACAAAACCAAACTGCATGGGATCTAGAGTTTGGAGATTCCCTATATCCTTGTAATTAGGTCTATGATGATGCGGCTCCATAGCCTTACATATCAGATTGGTCAGGCTAATGGCACGATATTTCCCAGGGTCTATAGTCGCTCCCCCTTTATGGAGAGGGATGACTGTAGCAGTGTGACATTCAGTAGGAACAAAGCCCGAGGTGAGGCTGTGACTGAACAGGGCACACTGATGTGGTGCCGGTTCACTTTGTAGTTCATGTAGAACACATCCAGGGATATTGTTGGGTCCCATGGAAGCTGTACTCTTTGCTTTGGACAATGCAGCTTTAACCTGTGCTGCAGTAATGCTGGGTGCCTGGTATTCCTCCGGTATTGTGATTGGTCCTTTGGGGGGGGGGGGGGGGGCAAAGTTGGCACTGAATCTGTCAGCCAGTATGTTGGCAATATCTGCTGGCTCAGTATAGGAGGTAACATTGTGCAGTAACTCAGAGTAAACCTGAGTATTGGCATGAAGATTCTTGATATAACTATAGAAGACTTCCTGGGTGTTAGTCTGCCACAATTCTGCCTTCATAGCTGGCTTTAAAGGTTTTGATGAGGGATCTCAACTTTTTGTTGAAGTTAATAAGGGAGTTTTTCCAGTCTTGGGACTTCACCTTTTTCCTGCAACAGTTTATTCCTTGTGTTAAGTTTATTAATGGCAGGGGACCACCAGATCAGCTTCATTTTTTTGGGAGGAGAGGGGCTTGGTTCTGTTGGGTATGGCTAATTCCATGCATTTATGTACATATTCGTACAGTGCATTGGTGTATGATTAGGCAGTCATCCATTTATAACCAGGTCAAGGATGTTGCTTCCTCTAGTGGGGGTAAGAATGAGCTGGTCCAAGGCATGGAAAGTGATGAAATTCGAGGATGCCTTGGGCCAGTGTATTGGTGCATGTGTAGTTTCCCCAGTTGATGAAGGGGTAATTGAAGTCACCTAGTATGAGAATGTTGGGTTGGACTCCAACAGTTTCCAGGGTGCTTAGGAACTTGGAGAGAGTCTTGGGACATGGTTGGGGACCTATAGCAGGCTACGACCTGAATCACCATCTTACCCAATGTTAGTTGCACCTGAAGTATCTCAGATGCGTTATGCTGGCTACTAGTCTGGAGGTGTGCATATCCTTTATGAATATGGAGATACCACCGCTTCTGGAGCTTCGGTCCATGTTCTGGGACCGAAAGGTGTGGAATGAGTTATAGCCTGGTAGCGCAGGGGTGCTTTCTGCTGCTTTAAGCCAGGTCTCCGTTACAGCACAACAGTAGCAATCCTTTCTTCTAGCAAAGCAGAGAAATTTTTTCCTTCAGTTGATCATAGGGCTGAACCATTGGTACTCTGCAATACCTGAAGCTGCATTTGTCACTAGCACTACATAGGCAGTGTTGGTGCAGGTCCTGACTGGTAAACCAATGGCATAACTGACACTTTGAGGACTTTACCTAGAAAGCAAATGTGGTATACTTTACTGACAAAATCTGGACTTGTAATCTAAACTATTAAAGCATCAAAACACAAAAAGAAAAAAATAAACGCCTTCAACTTCAAAAAGGAATCTTACAAGTTTGTCAACCTCACTGGTAGAAGGTATAAACCCAACCACAGACTTCAATGAAGAGGATCATCAATGAGCCTGAATTTGTTTGCATCTTTCGGCTTTTCCCAGTTAGGGGTCGCCACAGCGGAACTCCGGTCCGCTAATGATAGGTAGTTGATTTTTATGTGTGGAGTTACCAGCCCTGACGCACAACCTTTAACGAAGGTACGCCCATTCACGCATGTCTCCACGCAGAAGATGCTCTAGCTGAGAATCGAACCGGACAGCGTCTTACTGTGAGGCGACAATGCTACTGCAGCACCACCACCACTGGTCATCATCCAAATAAGGGTCAAACTCAGTGGGGTGGGGGGTTGGGGTGCCACAGAGCAAGGTGGAATCATTATCATCATCAATCTTGATTGTTTTCAGGTCCTTAGACTCCTAAAATAAAATCACCATGGATAGGATTAAATAAAGCTTCACAGTATCCAATCAGCAAGAGTCTGAAATCAGACCACAAAGATCTTGTGCCTGATAATGCACCTGCCAAAGATGGCACAAGAACATAACATGCATACGTTGAGAGTCTGGTGATAGGCAATCACAGAGTCATGCATATGCCAGACAAAATTCCCACCAAACCTCATTTGTTTGATGATGCATAACAACACAAATCCTGGGGCAGGAAAACCTAGTGGACACCCAGTTGCAACTGAGGCTCCATAGTGAAGTTCACAGACTTGAGTAGCTCTGATCTGCACTATGGTAACAAGAGTCCTTTCCCCAAAATCAGTGTGTTAAGTAGTGAGCTCAGGTTGATTAGCAACACGAGGAAGGGAGAACTACACAGACAACCCCCGAAGGGTAGGAAGTCAGGAGTGCAACTCCTTCATATCCCACATTACCTACTGAAACAAGAAATAAATCGTAAACCCTCCTTGAGGTAATTTATGAAGTTAAGTGACTTCTACATGATTTGGGCTATAGCTTAAACAGCAAGTTTCATTCCTTGGTAACTGCTCTTGCAAAAACACCAGTGGCTACATATTCAATTCCACTCATGCATGGATAAACAGTTTTCAAAATAATGAGTTATTTAAAGGATTAGCATGTTATGTGGTAGACAGTTCCTTCACAATTCTTACATGCAATACAGTCCCCTTAGGGAGATTAGACCACACCAACTGCACCTGGTCTTTATCACAAAATATTAGAAAGCTAGAAGCATCTAACAAAACTTAATACACGTGAAGAAAACATGGATACATATTTGTTACCTTCAGTTGCTGTGCTTATAATTTACAAAATATAATTCCAAGGAGATATCGTTTGACTGTAAGCACCAGGAATTCTTTCACCAGAAGGAAATTTGGCTAAACCAAATGGCTCTGGATCCAGAAATTCATTTGAGCTGGCCAGGCATAGGCATGGTCTGCAAGCATGACCGCTCACCTCCCAGGCTACATTTCCCAGTGCAAGTGAATTACCTCAACAACCTAAAAAGATTCACTACACGATGTCCCTGCATGTCGCAGAAAGGGATACAATAAACGTTACTTAACTGGAGACAGAACACAGACAAATTCAGGAATTACTGTTAGCTCAGAAGAATTTGCAATTTACTAGACATTTGTTCTTTACAACAGCACAAGGATTTACAAAGATTAGAGTTATATGTTACTAAGAAAAATGCTGATTCTAAGAGAAAAAAAAAATAATAAAACAAACCTAACCTCATCAAAATGTGTGTGCAAAGCAAGTAAAAATTTAGTGCATAGCTAGAATTCTTTGAAAAATGACACAAGAGTAATATAGCCATTTAGACAAAAATAAGAAAAGACAAATGTAGTAATGGACCCGAAATAGATATAAAAAGAATTCACGTGCAAATTCAAATACTCCAAGTACTTAACATAAATCAGTCACAGAGATATCTCAGACAGTACGCATGCAAAGCCACAGCAATATCATCTGGTTTGATTATGACATGCTTAGAATTCATTACATGAGAACACATACAAATAAAACCTGACGCAATGCCAGATATTTATGCTCCTACAAAAATACCTGTAGCTTTCAGAAGTAATCAGCACAGAAGCTAAGCAGAATGGAGAGCCCAGCTGTCATTAGGAACAAGGAAGTCCTAACAGTGGAAAAAAATATCAAGACTAGCATTTGCAGGACTTCCAAAATTGGTTCTATGCCAATTAACCTCTTAATTTCAGCTCTCCCATTGTGAAAAAAGAAACTTGAGAAACAAGGGCTAATAATTCTACAGGCTTTAGTAAAATTCAGTTACTGGTTGTGCCTGGATGTCAGCAAAGAAAACTCAGTGAGCTTGAAAGAAAATCAGTTAGAAAAGGTGAAGAGAAAACACAGACTGGGAAGAATCCTGCAGACGTTCAGCAAAACACTCTCCTATTTATAATCTACTTTTGTGAAATAAACGCCGAAGTCTGCAAATGACTCCAAGCTAGGAGCAGTCACTGAATCCCCAAACGACGTGGCCATCCTGCAGGATTGTCTGCCACAAATAAGTAACTGTTGCCAAAATCACAAACTTGTTATGTTGTTGTGTCTTTCGGCTTTTCCCGGTTAGGGGTTGCCACAGCGGAACTCTGGTCCGCTAATGATTGGTAGTTGATTTTTACGTGCCAAGTTACCAGCCCTGATGCACAAGCTTCAACGAAGGTACGCCCATTCAAGCATGTCTCCACGCAGAAGACGCTCTAGCCGAGAACAGAATCAGACAGCGTCTTACTGGACAGTGACCTAACTTTTGACCAACATTTGTTTATTGTTGTAAGAAAGTCCTTTTATACTGCATAGCTTATAAACAAAGGGATTGTATCTAGATCAAGGAAAGTCAATGGGCCTTTTTTACTTAGCCCTCACTATGCCAATCATTGAATATAACGCCCCCACTGACATACATCTGTTAAGACATGAAGCGACTGAACACCCAAAGAGACACCTTACTAAAAGAACACAAAGCCTAAACAGCATGTCTTACACTGATGCCTCAAAGCATTGTCAGTTATAATCTGCATTCTACAGACTGCCAAGAGGACCTGTGTCTGGCATACACGGCATTCCCAAACACATTATTGAGGGATTTACTGCACATCAGGACAACGGGGAAGACAGCAGAATGGCTACAATCAACGAAACAGCTTTAAACGACGGTATGAAGATGGCCCACGTCTGATTCATAGCTAGGTACTAGGCTATCGGCCCAAGGGCCTAAGTAAGCCTAGCCAATAAAGTTCCCTGGCTTACGCCAACCCAAGAAAGTTAATTTCCTGTGTCTTTATCGAACAGAGCCACAGACGTGATCCCCGGGGTGTATTTCCTATTTCCCATCCACTCATCAAGATTTTTCTTGGAGTGTTAATGAGGAACTTTGTTTGATATAGATGGGTAGCCTGTTCCAGAGTATGGGAAGTCTCTGGAACAGGAATCTATCCCTCTACAGCAAGTCCTGTTTATTGTGGTGACAAGGTTAGGCCCCTAGAGCGTGTAGCTCGGAGTGTATCGGATGAAGTGTATCAAACAAAAACGGAGACTGTAAGACGTTTATGTTTTGTGTTAGTGCTGGTGGTTCTGCAACTGTTGGAATCTTCTAAATAAATGAGTGTTCACTGAAGATTTTATCCGTGGTTTCATTGCTTCACCTGACAGAAGTGCTAGTGTGGATTACTGGAGGATGCAAGTCTGCCTAACAAAAAATGAGCCATCAAACAGAAGGGGACTCTGCTTCTCATTCTTTTGACAATAAGGCTCATAGAGAAACTTTGCCAATTAAACCTTTTCCAGTGCTCTAAAGGAAAATGCTTAACAGAAAAAGTACAGAATCTGACCACGAATCAGAAGTACTGGTGCTGGAAAATGGACATGAATAGGAAAACCAGCAACAATGAAAGCAGAGAATAAATGAGACTATAAAACACT
This sequence comes from Protopterus annectens, assembly GCF_019279795.1. Taxonomy (NCBI): domain Eukaryota; kingdom Metazoa; phylum Chordata; order Ceratodontiformes; family Protopteridae; genus Protopterus; species Protopterus annectens. The sequence continues at coordinate 17,112,130 of NC_056743.1, forward strand.
AATCACATTTGTGAAATGTGATTTACAAGAAAAAGTGACAGAGAAAGATTGGATTTTTGTTGACTTTGTTAAACTTGTGGGAGTACTGAAAAGCATATACTCCATTTCATTCATTAAAGTTTAGGAGGACTCAAAGGAAAATAAGTAAATATTTTTGTTCTTAACAGTATTCGGAAAAAACATTTCTTGATATAAACTAGATGTTATATACAGTAAAGCAGATTTTTGTAGTATGTAGTCAGGAGTACGTAAAATGAAGGGGTGATAGTTTTACTAGTGATAAAGAAAATAAAGCAAGTACTTTTGTAACTAAGAAATACAGGCATTGCAATGTAAAAAAAAGAACTAATGGTGGACAAAACCATGTTTAAGTTAATATGTTGTAACCTTGGGCTGTTTGGATGGGAGAAGTGCCCCGTAAAAGTGCACAAATTAAATGTACGTAGAGCTGAGATGTTTTCTCTTACGTTTTCATAGGTGAATGTGTGGATTAATGCCCTTGGCTTAAACGAAAGCCATGGTGAATTTACGAGAAGGAGTGAGTGTCATCCATATGCAACATTAGCTTTTTTTCTCCTTTAGCAAATAAATGCTCAGTGAGAGCTGAGAAGCTTACAGGTGAAGACAGTTGTAACATTCTATTCATGTTTCCACAAAGACAGGTTGATTACAGGTGAAAACAATTAATCTTGAGGGTTTCTGAGCATTGTTTGCTGAGGGAAATATATATATAAAAAAAAAAGGTACAAGTATAAGCAGCTCAGTAAAAAAAAAAAAAAAAAAAAAAAAAAAAGTTTGACATTATTGGAAGTGTGCACGTTATCAAAACACCCTAAATACTTCAATGCATTTATTAAAAAAATGTATAATTTAGTTTTATTTAAATATAGTCATTGCACTTTTTCTGAAGGTTAAAAGTTAATTAATGTTTTATGAAAGTATACAAGTTGTGTTTCACATCTGGTAGGGGAACAGAGATAAGAAGAGAGTATGCAGCAGTCAGTGTGAATGACAGCAGAGTCTATAGCATGCACTTCAGTGTGGGCAATCTTAATTTTAGGTTGGGTAATGCCTGTGGGTACAGCTGTTGATGTAGGTTAATTGTTCCTATCAGGAAGGTTAACCTTCATTATTTGAATATGTACACAGTTGTGTGCATGTGTGTTTAAATAGGATATGAGTGTGTTGGAGGGGGTTCTTGTTTTGTATAAAGATTTTCAGCAAAACAAAACGTTTTAAAATATTACATTGGTTCAAATGGAGATGACAAGACACAAGTGCATAAGAGAACTACCAGACAACAGCGTGTGCACATAACACAAAAGCTGGAAACAGACGTTTAAAAAGCCTTAAAGTATAAAAGCTGGAAATAACTTATCATAATGGCTATGCTATTCTATATCATTCTGGAACATAAATGACCTCACAGGTACAGCAGAAAAGTTAAAGAAATGAACATGTGAATTTGATAAAGAAAGGATTTCAGGACAGATATTAAAAAGAATATCAGGGACAAATGAAAACAGTAATACTTAATTTTAATTTCTAGAGGAGCTCCAATAGTGATAGAAGAGGAGGAAAAAAGATAATGGCAGCTCTGTCGTAATAAGTGGCTACTGACAAGAGGAGGAGTATTACACTGGCATGCATTTATATTATACCTACAACTGCCATTATGGAGCTTAAGAAATTTTTGGGAGAAATCAGCTTTCTGCAAGGAATATTAAATATACTTGGGGTCTGGAAGTTGATATGCAACAGTGAGGATGCATCTCTGGGACCTAGAAGGGGAATATAACAAAAATGGTTAGATTTGTGAAAATATTTTGTATGGAAGACATGAAATCTGTAGCAGGAAGTGAGTGAAATTATCTATTATTCCCCAAGTACAATTACTGAGCCAGACTACAAAGAAATTATATTTCACAGACAGCAATCAGTGTGAGTGCAAGCACAGTCTATAGAAGGGGACTTCGCTTCTCATTCTTCTGACAATAAGAGAGACTTTGCCAGTGAAACCTTTCCCAATGTTCCAAAGGAAAACATTTGATGGGAAAAACAATCACAGGAACTGACCAGAAGAATCAGAAGTACCTTGGAATACATTTAATTGAAAGCATCTATACACTTCCAATAACTATTTCCAGAGCATGCACCAATAACAATTAAGGTCAAAATGAAGGGTAATGAAGTAAAAATGAGACACTGGTGCTTTCCCACCTACCTGTTAAAGACAGAGGAATTTAAGGAATGGGTAGTATAAACAATTTGAGAGTTATTAGGGAAGATAGTAAGTACTTCAGGAAGTTCTAGCTAGTGAGTGGCTAAAAAATGAAGAGAGTTTAAAAATCGGGCAGAAATAAAAGAAAGGTACCGTTACGTTACAAAGGCTGACAAAGGTATTGCAGGATAAGGGGCAACTCACTGAACAAGAGGCAGCGTAAAGTACAGTTGTGTACACTTACCATAAATGTAGATGTTCGAGTATATTCACTGTCATCACATTTGGGTTATCTCTGCCAGGGTAGCCCTTGACCGGCCTGAAGCCCAGAGGCTTAGTATTTCTGTGTTGGTTGCTGTCGCTTGAGGACTGACATCAGGTCATCAGTAGTATAAAGTAAGGCAGCCGAGGCCATTACATCAGTTTTTCTTGCCCTAACCTGTCAGGAGCCCCCAAAGTAGGAGGCCAGGTTCTGGTGGAAACCCCCCACCAGTGGAAAATAAATACAAATATGTCCTTGTAACGAAAGAAAGAGAATAAAGGGGGACAGAGGGAGGGAAACCAGGACTGCAACAGTGAATACACTCAAACATCTACATTTATGGTAAGTGTACACAACTGTACTATGTTCTTTGTGTTTCACTGCTGCAGTCATCACATTTGGGTAGATTCCCAAAGCTGAGGAAATGGGTGGAGGCAGTCAAGGAAACTAGGGACTGGCTAGGATGCCCTGCAAGACTGCAGAGGCAAACCCTGCCTTGGATTTGGAGAAGAGAGGCAGGTGGTAATGCTTGGTAAAAGTGTGAACAGATGTCCAGGTGGCAGCCTCAAGGATGTCCCTGATGGGGAATCCTCTTAGGAAAGCTGCAGAGGTGGAGGCTGCTCTGGTGGTGTGTGTCCTGACCCCCTTGGTGGGAGCTTTCCATGCTGTTTGTAGCAGAAATGGATGCAGTGTGCTATCCATTTGGAAATGGTTTGCTTGGAGATGGCTTTGCCTTCTGCCCCTGTAGCAAAGCTAACCAGCAATTGATCAGACTTTCTGAAGGATTTAGTCCTGTCCAGATAGAATCTGAGCTGTCTGAGCTGTCTGTGCACATCTAGAGAGTGAAGAATCCTTTCCACTTTGTTCTGGGGATTAGGAAAGAAGGTGGGCAGATGAATGGATTGGTTGAGAGCCACATTGGACACCACCTTGGGCATGAAGGATGGGTTAGTTTTGAGGGATACCTTGTCTGCATGGAAGATGAAGGGTTCCACAGCCATGAGTGCTTGCAGCTCAGAGACTCTTCTGGCTGAAGTGATGGCCAGAAGGAATGTTGTCTTCCAGGAGAGAAATTTTAGTTCTGCAGAAGAAGCTGGTTCGAAAGGAGCCAGGGTTAACTTTAACAAGACAGTTAAGGTTCCAAGCTGCTGTTGGTGCCCTTCAGAGGGGCTTTCAAGTTGCTAGCCCCTCTGAGGAACTGCTTGATCAAAGGGTGTGAGAAAAGTGGCTCAGTGGGAAAGTGAACAGAAATAGCAGAGGCATGACTTTTTTTATAGAGGAGAACGAAAGACCACTGTGTAGTAGGTCAGCTAAGTAATCCAAGATGAGAGGGATGGAGTCTTATGCTGCATTGGCCCCCTTAGCCTGGATCCAGGTGCAGAACCTTTTCCATTTATCTGCATAAGACTTTCTGGTGCTAGGATGTCTGGCCCCATGGATAACATCCAGAACCTGCTTACTGAGGATGGCAGATTGGTTCGGGGTTAGGGAATAAGCCAAGCTGCCAAACTGAGTGTCTGCAATTGGGCATGCATGAATTCCTCTTCCCTCTGGGTCAGGAGGTTTGGAATCTATGGAAGATGGCATGGAAGCAGCGGGGAGAGGCTGCGCACCAAAGGGTATCAGTGTTGTTGGGACCAGTCCAGAGCTATAAGAATAGTCCTTGGTTTTTCCTCTCTTATTTTGAGCAGTACCCTGGGGATGAGAGGAAGGGGAGGAAAGGCACAGACTGAGAGACTGATCCAGGGGAAGGACAGGGCATCCACTTTCCAAACCATGCAGTGATGCTCCCGGGTGCAGAATTTGCTGAGATGATGGTTGGTGTGGGAGGCAAACAGGGCAACCTTCGGGGTTCCCCATTTCTGAGTTATTAGGGTGAAGGTACTTCTGTTGAGCTGCCACTCATGTGGGTCCAGAAGGTTTCTGCTTAATTGGTCTGCCAGGGAGTTGAGAGACCCTGGTAGGAATTGTGCTAACAGGTGTAGCTGCAGGGATAAGACTGTGAGCCAAAGGGTCATCGCCAGCCTGCATAGAGGGTAGGAGTGAGTTCCTCCCTGCTTGTTGATGTACCACATCACAGTGGTGTTGTCTGTTTTGATCAGGAGAACCCCTGGAGAGAGAAAAGGTTTGAAAGCTATCAAGGCCTGCTGCACAACCATCATCTCCTTCTGACTGATGTGCACCGGGATTTGCTGTGGCCTCCATTGGCCCTGTATGCACCTGCTGTCCAGGTGTGCACTCCAAGCATAGTCTGATGTGTCTGTGATAAGGGTCTGGGGAGAAGGGCAGTCCCTTGTTGTGGGAGCATGCTGTTGCCCACCAAACAAATTCCATTCTGAGGCAAGGAATTATAGGCAGAAGAGTTTCTAGGGTCTTGAGAGTGTTGACACCAAAGGCTCTTTAGGTACCACTGAAGTTTCCTAATATGCAAGTAGTAGTAGTATGCAAGATGCTATGAACCCCAGAGCTTGCAAGATCTTCCTTGCAGATAGCTGGGGCCTGGTGGCCAGTTGAGAGAAGTAGGCTGTCAGGAAAATTTGTTTCTCTGGTTTAAGGTAAGCCATCTGGGATGCAGTGCTCAGACTTGCTCCCAGGAAGATTATACTTTGTGTGGGCACCTGTTTGGATTTATTTCGTTGATTGTGTACCCTACGGAGGTTAGTAGGGTCTTTACAAAGGCCAGGTGTTTGAACAGCTTTTCCTGGCTGTCTGCCTGAATAAAGCAGTCTAAGCATGGGTAAATTTGAATATTTCTTTAGCTGCAAAAGGCAATGGCCGGAGCCAGACATCTTGTGAAAACTCTGGGAGCAGTAGATAAGCCAAAGGGAAGCGCAGAGAACTTGTTGAGATCCTGCCCTGAAGCGGAGAAATTTCCTACATGATTCCCTGATAGGAATGTGAAGGTGGGCCTCTTTTAGATCTAGGGTGGCTAGCCAAGAGTCCTTGGACAGCATGGGTATTAGCTGCTGGAGGGTGAGCATTTTGAATTTTGGGATTACCAGGAAGGTGTTTAGAATGGATAGATAGAGGATGGGGCACCAGGTGCCCTCTTTTCTGGGCAACAGAAAAAGTCTGGAGTAGAAGCCTTGGCCTATCTGTTCTGCAGGAACTTGCTCTACTGTCGTCATAGTATCCCTGAGACAGTGTTCAAAACCCATTGGTCCTTGGTAATGGTGGGCCCAGGTGCTTGAGTGAAAGGAGATTTCCTCCTTGGGGTAAGTGAAGGTGAGCAGAGGGGAAATCGGGAGGAGGTGAGTCACTGTAAGTTCTTACCATAAGGGGGTGGCTTAGAACTCCCTGGTTTTGAAGTGGAGGTAGTCCACTGCTTAGATCTCTGCATTCTCTGTGGCTGATGCCTGGGGGGTGTTTCCACAGGGCCTAGGCTGGGACTGTTTACTCGGAGCAGGAAAGAAGCAGTGCTTGGAGAGACAATGTCTACTGAACCTAGGGGGCTGGACCGGTAAGAAATCTTTAACTGTTTGCATAGACTTTGCTTTTTCTTCTGTTTTTAAGACCTCTTCTGCCTTAGTCCCAAATAAGTTATCTTTGTGCAAGGTGGCATCCAACAATTTAGACTGGACATGGTCTGGCAGGGGTTGTTCCTTAAGCCATGCATATCTTCTAGTGACAGATCCAGTGACTGATGCCCTGCAAGAAGCTTCTAGGGCATCAAAACCACAGTGCAAAGTGTGTTTAGTTACTTAACTTGCAGAATGCATTGTCTTGTAAATCTTTAGATTCTTCCCAAGCAGGAAAGGAAGACATTTTTGTTTGAGGATTTCCAAGGTACACTGCTGATATTTCAACATAAAGAACTGACAATTTAGTGCACTGATAGCAAAAGTAGCTGAGGTTTATACTTTTTTACCCCATCTGTCCAATGCTCGGGAATCCCTGTCTGAGGGGGTGAGAGTCTTAGCAGAAGTTGCTTTAATCCCTTTTGGCCCTTGAAAAATGACCTCAGGGTCAGGTGTTGGATTTTTAAAAATATATTTTTGTGAGTCAGGGACTCTACAGTACCTGTCTGTTTTTCTGGGAGCAGAATGTAGGGCATCAGGAGTCGAGCTGGATTCAAGGAAAACATCATCCACACATCCAGGACTGGGGGGCTAGCCAAGGGTCTGTGTTGTGGAAGATATAGGAATTCCCTGAGTCTCTTTTTAAACTGAGGGTAGTCCTGACTCTCCCACTGGAAATGCTCTCTTAAAGTTTGCAGGGTTTCCCTAAAGGAAAAATCCTCTGGGGGAGAGCCTAAAGGAATGGAGTCCTCTGCATCAGAATCCTTATAACTGGAGATGAGTTGCATGTCTTCATAGTCTGATGCATCAGATTCATCTGACTTGTACAGACAAAACTACAGGTGAGAGATCATTCTTCCTTTTTGAGGGGGTAGCTTGGCTCCCCCTGATCAGTATGATAAGGTCTTCTGCAATTTTAAGCATTTTTAGACTGAGGCAAGGTAGCAGGTGCCTTAGAGTGGATCGGTTTCTTGGATGTGGTTCGAACCCTGGGCCTAAGGAACTCTGCTGTTTTTGAAAGAACGGTAGTCATGAAAGAAGACGTCGTTTTGTGTCGACATTCTGTAGTCCGAAGGACTTCTTCGGAAGCCGGCGCCTGCTCAGCGACTCCGGGCCCACCCAAGGTAGAGAAGACCGCAGGATCCTTAGTCAGAGTTTTGCGGCTTACCGGACTCCGAAAGGGTCTCGGTAGCAGCCTGCGAATCAACTTAAGCGGGCATCAGGTGCTGCAAAAGCACCTCACTGAGAACTGGAGGACTGATTACTAGCTTAACGGAAGCACTGTTGACAGGTTTGGACCTGTGCGGTCCATCTCTGTCTATCTTTACGTTTTTTCATAAGATCTGCTGTCGGATGACTTATTGAAGCCATATCGGAATTTGGGGACTGTAAACGAACACATCTGGCTACAACAAGGGCCAGACTATGGATAGTTCTGGCGTTGAACAAAGCACAGAAGTGACGACTGAGGAAGTCGTGGTCTGGGCCTAAATAAGTGACGCAGTAAGAGTGGAAGTCTCGGTGTGGTATTTGCTTTCCATGGGCAAGACAATTAACTTTTTCTGACATCGGTTAGTGCAAGAAAAAAAGGATCCCCAATGGGGTACTTAGCTTTAGAAGACTTCAACTTCAATTCAAAAACGAAAACTCAGGTAGCGGCCGACCGGCACTTGTGTGAACTGCTGCTGCTTCGGGCTCCACGGCAAGAAAGACTGATGTAATGGCGTTGGCTGCCTTACTTTATACTACTGACGACCTGACATCAGTCCTCAAGTGACAGCAACCAACGCAGAAATACTAAGTCTCTGGTATTCGGGCCGGCCGAGCGCTACCCTGGCAGGGATAGACAAATGCGATGACTGCAACAGTGAAACATGAAGAACATCTAAGAGTTGGGAAGGGGTGTTGTCCCTTTGCTCCAATGTGGAATCTGTGTGCTTAGGAAGGTGGCTCTTAAGATTCCACTGATCAAGAAAATTTAATGTAAGTTAATCAGAAAAGGAAACGCCAGCCACTACCCCATTTTTAAACCACTGAAAAATAAGGTTGTAAATATTTGGGCAAGGAAGCAGGGGAAAGGACAGATGGTGAGGAAGGTAACAGCCTCAGGAAGGCTAGCATGATTTTAAGGACAACCAGCAGCAAATACAAAAATCAGTCAAAAAGCAATTTATTAGTTAGTTCAGGAAATGAAGTGACACTATCAGGGAAAGGTAACCAATGTTACACAAAAGGATGGATTAGGTAGCAATAAAAATGAATGCATTAATTCACTGCTTTCTATATAAAAGAGTGTAGTTGTCAGGAATACAGACTTCTTGTATATCCTGCAAGAGTATACTCGTCCATACAAGATGCTTCCTTATACTCCTGAAAAGGGTATAACTTGACTTTTTAAACTCTATAGCTTTACCAGGATTTCAGATTCAGAAATTATACATAAAACTAAGGCAGCAAGATTGCACTTATTTGCTACGAGTGCACCCCAGCACTACCAGGCTATACCTCATATCATGCTTTTCAGCCCCAAAACCCGGACCGAACCACAAAAGGAGGGGGAGTTTCCATATTTATCAAGGATATCCACACCTCCAGGTTAGTGGCATTGCACGATGTATCGGAGACCATCCATGTGCAACTAACAGTGGGCAAGACTGCTTTTCAGTTTATAGCATCCTACAGACCACCCTCTCAAAGTCAGGAATCCCACTCGGCTTTTCTGAAAACATTGGAGAACATGAAGATCTCTCCGAACACCATTAAATTGGGTGACTTCAACTACCCAAACATTGACTGGGAGCACTACTCAAGCCCCCAGCACCTTAGCCCAAAGGTTCCTGGAAATTATAAACTCAAATGCTATGGAACAACTAGTCACCACTCCCACAAGAGGGGACAACATACTAGACCTGATCATTACCAACATGGGGACTCTATGCTCCACACCAGAAGTATATCGCTCATTGGTAAGATCAGACCATAAATTAATTTCACTGGATGTCCACATCCCGACCGCACCCCCAGCCCAGAAAACCACAGTGAAAAACTTCTCAAAAGCGAACTTCTCACTTCTCAAAACCGAAGTGGAATCCTTCAAGGCCTCAGGGCCAGTGGAAACTACGGCCCAAACTGCATAATCCTATATAAAGGCATTCTACAGACATCTCCAGGAATGCATGGATCATGCTATCCCAAACAAAACCAAGACCCAATCATCCAAAGGCAGGCGTCCAGTCTGGTGGACCCCTGCCATAAATAAACCGTACAACAGAAGGAGGAAGCTACTACATGACAGAGCAAATTCCCTAATAGGGAAGGCATCTCTGATCAGTACTAGCAAAAAATTATGATCCCTCATAAAATCCTCCAAGGCCAGCTTTGAGAGAAAAATTGCACAGGACACCAAAGACAATCATAAGGCTTTTTTTCAGTTATGTCAGAAACCTGGGATGCAACTCCCAGACTTGTTCTGAGTTGATTCTAAACGACAAAAAATACACTGAACCCACAGACATCGCCAATATCCTAGCAGACAGGTTCAGTGCAAACTCCCCCCCCCCTCCCCCCAAAACAGCAAGTATCTATCCCGGCAGAGGGCTGCCTCCCAAACATCTCTGATGCTCAGGTGAAGGCTGCCCTCTCCAAAGCAAAAAAACACTGCTTCCATGGGACCAGATGGCATCCCAGGTTGCATCCTACATGAACTCCAAGAGGAACTAATCCCTCAAATAAAACAGCTATACAATCTCAGCCTCACTACAGGATATGTGCCCACAGAATGGCGTACAGCAACAGTGGTCCCACTCCACAAAGGTGGAGCCTCTACGGACCCTAGAAACTATCGCCCTATAAGCCTGACTAGTTTAGTCTGCAAGGCTATGGAGAGGATCATCATGGAGCTCATAAACAAAGACATTGGGGACCTACAGACACTAGATCCTACCCAGTTCGGCTTTGTCAAGGGCAGATCCTGCCTTTTGAACCTGGATGACTTCTTCGAAACAGTCACCAAAGCCATAGATGAAGGGAAGGTAGTCCACACAGCCTATCTGGACCTTGCAAAGGCATTTGACACAACACCCCACTCGGGCATCATAGATAAGCTATCCAGCTTAAATATAAACTCCTATGTCACAAGATGGGTCGCAAACTGGCTCAAAGACAGAACCCACAGAGTGAGAGTTGCTGGAGCCATGTCAGACTCGAAACCGGTCACATGTGGCGTCCCACAGGGTTCTGCCCTGGGACCACTCTTGTTCGGTATATACTTTTCCGAGGTACAGGCAAACGTGGGAGGACTATGGCTCACCAAGTTCACAGACTGCAAACTGGGCGCCATAATCAACTCTCCAGCTGACACAAACATCCTTCAAAAAGGTCTCACAGAGACAGATAACTGGTGCCAGCGCCATGGTTTAAAGCTAAATGCCAAAAAATGTATAGTCATACCCTTTGGCAAAAACAATGTGCCCACAAATTACTACATAGGCAGAAACCCATTAAGTACAGAGAAAGTTATTAGGGACCTGGGGACCCAAGTTGATAGCAATCTCTCCTTTGAAAACCACATTGCCAAAGTGGTTAGAAAGACCTTCTACATAGCCCATCTCATCACGAAGGGTTTCACATCTAGATCAAGAGAGGTAATCGTGCCCCTTTATTCATCCCTCATCAGGCCCATCATAGAATACAATGCCCCTTTTGGGATGTACCTCACCTGACACCTGCAGCAATTAGAAAGACCCCAAAAGTATCTCACCAAAAGGATCAAGGGCCTCAAACAGATGCCATATGCTGCTCGGTTAAAAAACTCCAGCTCTACTCAGTTGCATACAGCCTACTTCGAGGCGATCTATGCCTGACATACAAAGCTATGTCAAATCCAGAATTAATGGACATGCTCCACCTCAGTAAATCTAAATCCCTTGGAGCCACACGCTCGAAGAACTTGAACCTCAGCACAGAAATAAATAGAACTTGCTGGAGGGACAGGTTCATAACCCAGAGGCTCCCTTCGCTCTGGAATAGAATTCCAGTTCATGTGAGGCAGAGCACCTCACTGAATCTCTTCAAGAAGAATCTCGATAGGTGGATGGGGGATCGTAGGTTTGTCCCAGGGATTACTCCCGTGTCACTATTAGACAGAGGCACAGTAAACTAAACCTTAAAAAGGGCATAGCATACTCAAATCAAGGGGTGGCGTAAGTCATACAGAATCGGGCTAGGCTTATAATTGCCCCAGGGCAGATAGCCTAGTATGAACCTATGATTTGCAAAGTATACCAGTGAAATGGTCAGCATGGGATGTGGACAGCTAAAGCTAAGGAGCATTTACAAAAAGTTCAAGAGTTTTGAAAAAGTTATGAAAAACATGGCATTTCCATGCTTACATTAATAATGCCAAAACAGGATGTGGTACTGTCAAGTTGAGGTGGTGTACTCAAGCAACAGGCATTACATAAAATGACATTACAACAGTGGAAGGAATAAAACTATTTCTGCCTATTTGGTGGCGAAGGGGGCTCCCAATTTAGGGAGCTACAGCATTGGGGGATTTATCCATTTGTCAGGCAAAAACATATTTCACTATAAACATCTTGCACTGCCGGGTATAATCTGGTGGTGGATGATAACATTAGCAAGAGGCCATCAAAAAGGCTAAGCTCAGCTCTTAGTATCACAAATTTCTGGAGGGATGGCCACAGTTTGGAACAATGGAGTGCCTGGGAACTGTCATGCATCCCACAGGTATCAAACTCCTCAGGCCTGTGTAGCAGAAGGTGCAACTCCACTGTCACCTCTCAAGGGGGTAAGGATGTGTGGGGATTCTGTGCAAGTCAGTCACAAGACAAGGGGTGCACAAAGCAGAACCTCACTGGGGCTGCTGGTGTCACTAAGGTCTCTTTGCTACCTGCCAATATTCTCAAACTATTTCTGCGTAACTTCATTTTCCTAGGTTTTCGGTTTGAAGGCTCTCCATTAGATTGGCTCAACTGCACCAAGGATTCAAGTCTCTTTTACTCTAGGTAGGCCGTAACTTTTTAGCACTGCTCTTTTTAAATACAGCCCAGTGCTTTGAATAGGGCACTCGGTGCGCCTACCCTAGGTAGAAAAGGCACCGGGAGTGAAACTTGTTAGCAGTTATGTCCTCTCCTCAAGCATACTGTTAAGGTTGCTTTTCTGGGACAATATGAATCCCAAAACTTTAAGCTTCCAATTCAGAACCAGAAAGTCCAACATACGAAATGATTATGCTATACACTGCAATATAAGAATAAATGCAAAACAGTTTCCAAACCTGGTACTAAATTCTCTAGAACCTGTCTGACATGGACAGACTGACCACTAGTAGGAAGAGAGAATGTTGTCTGATCATTTCTTGTGAGGAAAACAGGAAAGAGCAGCTTACACTTTTAAGGTGTATATCAGATCAACAGCTAGAGCAGAGGAGGACCTCAGTTTACTGAAGACATCTGCACAAGATTAGGAAGTTGCAAGTGTCTACATCCAGCCCCCAGATAAGAACTATTCTACAAATAGTAATTCCTATAATGTACACTCTGTATGTTACATAAATTACAGAGGATCCTACTTGCAGAGTTCCTTGGCTGACTGAAATCCAAAAAGTAAGCACTAAGAAGAAAATACGGGGGAATCGCACATGCGCAGAGGGCTGAGAGAACACAATACTGGAGCACTAATTCCTGAAATGTGGCTTGACTTTCTCAGTAGTGTTCATGACTACAGTGCAGACATTCTTTAAGCAAGACCTGAAGGCAGCTGTACGCCAAGAGGCCTCTGCTTTGACTGCAGCAGTTAATGGATGACAGGCCACCTGATTGGAGGGGGGGAGACGACGACACCTTTTTACTTAAAAAGGGTTCTATGGAAAAGTACAGTTGTGTACCTACCATAAATGTAGATGTTCGAGTGTATTCACTGTTGCAGTCATTACACTTGGGTTATCCTGCTGGCAGGCTACCCTCAGTCGGCCTGAATTCCAAAGTCCTGGTCCGGCGTTGGTTGCTGTCGCCTCTTCCCTGACGTCAGTGCGCCAGGGGTATATAAGATGCAGCCAACGCCATTTTCTTCAGTTTTTCTTGCCCCAGATGTGAGGTGCCCCCAAAAGGGTAGGCTAAAAACATTGCTTACAAAAAGCATGCACAAAATAAACATTACCTTCATCTACAAGCAAATACACCACATAGGTTGTATAGAATAGAGAAGTACAGATAAGGCCCAGCAAAGAAAGGGGGATGGTGGGTGGGTAACCTGGACTGCAACAGTGAATACACTCGAACATCTACATTTATGGTAGGTACACAACTGTACTATGTTCATCGTGTTTCACTGTTGCAGTCATTACACTTGGGTTGAATCCCAAAGCAGAGGTTGGGCAGCTGGATCTAAATAGGATTAGGAGTGGCTATGAGGCCCTGCAGTACTGCAGTTGCAAAGCCTGCTCTGGATTTAGAGTAAAGAGGTAAGTGGTAGTGCTTGGTAAAGGTGTGCACTGAACTCCAAGTTGCAGCCTCCAAAATTTACTTGGTTGGTACTCCTCTGAGAAAGGCTGCTGATGTGGCTGCTGCCCTGGTAGAATGTGGCTTAATATTCTTAGGCACTGACTTGCCATGTTGTGCATAGCAGAAGTGAATGCAGTGTCCTATCCATTTTTAAATAGTCTGCTTTGAAATAGCCTTTTCTTGTGATCCTGCAGCATATGCCACAAAAAGTTGCTCAGTCTTTCTGAAAGCTTTAGTTTTGTCCAGGTAGAAGCGTAGCTGTCTGTGAATGTCCAAAGAGTGCAGAAGTCTCTCCCCTTTATTCTGGGGATTTGGATAAAAAGTTGGCAAATGACTGGTTTGGTTAAGAGCCACAATGGAAACTACCTTTGGCATAAATGTTGGGTTCTTCCTTAGAGAAACCCTGTCCGGATGGAAAATGATGAAAGGTTCCACTGCCATCAATGCCTGTAACTCCGAGACTCTTCTTGCTGAAGTTATTGCTAGGAGCAGAGCAGTTTTCCATGATAAAACTTTTATCTCAGCTGTATTGGCTGGTTCAAAAGGAGGCAGTGTGAGTTTTTCCAAGACAAAGTTGAGGTCCCATGTAGGTAGCGGCGCTCTCCTTGGGGGTCTTATGTTTTTGGCCCCACTGAGGTACTGTCTTAGCAGTGGATGTGAAAAAATAGGAGGTTCCGTATTGTAATGAGGTAAAATGGCAGAGGCATGGATCTTAATTGATGAGAAGGATAGGCCTTTGTCCAACATCTCAGTTAGGTATTGTAAAATCTGAGGAATATTTGGAACAAGCGGTTCAAGTCCTTGTGCCTGGTTCCAAGCACAGGATCCCTTCCATTTTTCTGCATAAGATTTTCTTGTGCTGGGCCTTCTGGCTTCCAAAATGACATCCATAACTGCTTTAGAGAGAGGTGCATTCTAAGTGGTTATATTATTCACCATGCAGCCAGATTTAAGGTTCTGAGATGGCTGTGCAGGATCTGATTGTTTTGTTGGGTCAGAAGATGAGGAATTTGAGGTAAAGTCCAGGCTGAACCTTGAGACAAGTTCTTTAGGATTGGGTACCCGTGCTGGTGTGGCCAGTCTGGGGCAATAAGAATCATTTTTGGCTTCTCGTCTGACCTTTAGGAATACCTTGGGGAGGAGAGGCAGTGGAGGAAAGGCATAAACTGTCAGGGCTTTCCAGCTGAATGATAGAGCATCCACTTTCCATGCTTGAGTGTGATAAGTCCTTGTGCAGAATCTCTGTAGTTGGCAGTTGTGAGAGGAGGCAAATAGATCTATGTCTGGGCATCCCCATTTCCTTGTTATCATGCTGAAGATTTGTGGATCTAGTTTCCACTCGTGAGGGTCCATGAGAGTTTCTGCTTAGTTCGTCTGCCAGAGTATTTTTCTTTCCTGGCAGGAATTGTGCCTGTAAATGTACTTGGTAGGCCAATGCTGTGTTCCACAAAGTCATGGCTTGCCTGCAGAGGGGGTAGGAATGTGTGCCCCCCTTGCTTGTTTATGTACCACATGACTGTAGTATTGTCCGTCTTTAGTAAAAGTTGTCCTGGCTGAAGTAGATCCTTGAAGGCTGTCAGGGCATTCTGTACAGCTAGCATCTCTTTTTGATTGATATGAAGATGCATTTGGTCTGCGGGCCACGTGCCCTGAATACATTTTCCTGCCATGTGTGCCCCCACCACCAGGCATAATCCGATGCATCTGTTGTTAGTCTGTCTGGCTGTGGGTAAAGTGAAATGCTGTCCCTTGTTGTGGTGACAGGCCAGTGCCCACCATCGAAACTCTTGTTGCAGACAGGGAATGAGAGAGATTATTGTCTCCAGGCTGTGTCAATGTTGAGTCCAAACACTTTTTAGGTACCATTGTAGCTTCCTCATATGCAGTCTTGCATACGGAATTAGCAGAATGCAGGATGCCATGAAGCCCAAAGCCTGCAGAATTTTTCTTGCAGGTAGCTGGGTCTTTGTTGCCATCATTTGGAAGTAATGAGTCAGTTGCCTTTGTTTGCCTGGCGTGAGATAAGCCATCTGGGCAGTTGTATTTAAGCTTGCACCCAGGAATATTATCTCTTGAGAGGGCATTAGTTTTGATTTCTTTTCATTTACTGTGTACCGTAGGCAAATTAGTAATCTTTTTACAAACGCCAGATGCTGTAGTAGAATGTCCTTGCTCTCTGCTTGAATTAGGCAGTCGTCCAAGAAGGGATATATTTGAATTCCTTTCTGTCTGCAAAATGCTGCAAAATGCAATTACTGGTGCCAGGCATTTTGCGAAGACCCTGGGCGCAGTAGATAAGCCAAAGGGCAGTGCAGAGAATTGGTAATGCATTGAGCCAGCTATGAATCTGAGGTATCTTCTGCAAGACTGTCTGATTGGGACATGCAGGTATGCCTCTTTGAGGTCCAAAGTAATGAGCCAAGCCTTCTTGCTCAGCATGGGTAAAAGTTGCTGCAGTGTCAACATTTTGAATTTTGGAATGTCCAGGAAAGTATTTAGAGAAGACAGGTCCAGTATTGGTCTCCAGGCTTTGTCCTTTCTGGGTACCAAGAAAAGTCTTGAGTAAAATCCTTGCCCCTGCTCTTGCTGTGGTACTTTTTGAATTGCCCTCATGTCCATGAGAGCAGAAATTTGCTTTTGTGCCTCTGCCCATTGATTGTGTGGCAGGTCTGGCATACCTTTTGCCCTTGGGAGGGTGTGGAAGGCGAACCTGTAGCCCTGAGAAATAATATTTAGTACCCATTTGTCCTGGGTGATCATGTGCCAATTTTGTGAGAAAAGTGCTAGTTTTCCCCCTAAGGGTGCTGCCAAAAGTTAAGTGCTTGGCATTGGCAGTGGGAAGTCATTGAGACTGTTTCCTATACGGTTGTGATTTATCTTCTCTGCCTTTGGGGGCCGAAGCACCCCATTGCTTAGGTCTGTATGAGCCTTGGGGCTGAGATCTGCCTCTAGGGCGTCTATCTGCCTCTTTGTGGTCTGTCTGACACTGGAAAGGACCAATGTTTAGAAGGTCAGTTCCTGCTAAATCTGGGTGGCTGAACCTGTAAGAAATCCTTTACTGTCTGCATTGATTTTGCTTTATCCTCCATTTTCTTTAACACCTCCTCTGCCTTAACACCAAACAAAGTATCATGCTGTAATGGAGCATCCAATAATTTTGCTTTAACGTGATCAGGTAAACTCTGTTCTTTTAACCAAGCATGCCTTCGAATGACGGAACCTGTAACTGCGGCTCTGCAAGAAGCCTCTAATGAGTCAAAACCACATTGCAAAGTATGCTTTCCCACTTGTTCAGCTGCATGCAATAAATCTTGCATTTCCTTGTTTTCAGGACATTCAGAACTTGTCAGCATTTTCTGTTTTAGCAGAGACATTAGGTATTGTTGATATTTAAGCATGTGAAATTGTCAGTTTAAAGCCCTTACAGCTAAAGTAGCAGAGGTGTAAACTCCCCCCCCCCATCTGTCCAGTGCTCTAGAATCCCTATCAGAGGGAACAGGGTTTTTTGCAGTGGAAGCCTTGACCCCTTTGGGACTCTGAGAAATTGTTTCTGGATCAGCAGCAGGGTTTTTATAAATAAATGTATGCGAACCTGGAACCCTGTAGTACCTATCTGGCTTAACAGGTGCAGGGGGTAAGGAATCAGGAGACAAACTGGATTCAGAAAATACATCAACTATGTCTAGCACAGGAGGGATAGCAAGAGGTCTGTGCTGAGGCAATAAAAGAAAGTCTCTGAGCCTTTTCTTGGATTCTGAATAATCCTGGCTCTCCCAATGGAAATGCTCCCTCATGGTATATAGGATTTCCACAAAAGAGTAGTCCTCAGGAGGAGAGGCTGAAGGGACAGATTCTTCAGCATCAGAGTCCTCATAGGGAGAAAGAGAATATCCCTGTTCTGAAGAGGAATCGGGAGAAATAGAAACCTGGTCAGAGGAGTCACAGTCAGTGTCTTGCCTAGGCCTTTTATCAGAAGGGGGATGGGAACCCCTGATCAAAGTAATTAGGTCCTCGGCCATTTTAAGCATCTGTTTCTTAGGCATGGATGACTGTCCAGGAGAATGCTGTACTTGTTTCTTTTTTGCCTTGGCTGTTGAAGTGGTCTTGATAGTAAGCTGTGTAGGTCTGAAAACACCCTCAGAAGCCGATGCCTGCTCAGCGGCTCTGGACTCATCTGAGGGAATAGTTTCTGTAGGCCCAACACCTTGAGTTTCCAGAGGCCTAGTTGTCTGCAAGTGGGAGTCGGAGGTGGCCTGTGGCTCCAAGGCAGCGGGTGTCAGGGGCTGCGAAAGCGCCTCACTGAAAACCGGCGACTGGCCTAGAAGAGGCTTCTTCGTCTGTTTTGGACCTCGGATGCCTGTCCTTTTCTTTGTCTTTGCGCTTTTTATGAATTCCAGTCGTCGGCTGTTGAGATGGCATTATATAGTTAAATCTTCGGCCAAAATAATGCAAAGCAAAATCAAACAGATGCTTAATAATGCGTTGGTTGAATCTAGCACAAAACCGACAACTAGCAACGTTGTGGTCAGGGCCTAGGCAAGGAATACAGTAAGAATGAAAATCCTTATGAGGTATTTGCTTCCCACAAGAAATACAATTGTTAACTTTTACTGACATCGGTGTGGAGCAAGAAAAAGTTTCCCAGACGGGGTACTTAGCTTTATTGAAAACTTCGGATCTGAAATTCAAATTCGAAAATCTCAGGAGTCGACCGACTGGCACTTGCGAACTGCTTTTGCTTCGGGCACCGCGCGGCAAGAAAGACTGAAGAAAGTGGCGTTGGCTGCATCTTATATACCCCTGGCGCACTGACGTCAGGGAAGAGGCGACAGCAACAGATGCCGGACCAGGACTTTGGAATTCAGACTGACTGAGGGTAGCCTGCCAGCAGGATAACCCAAGTGTAATGACTGCAACAGTGAAACAAGAACATCTGCAAGCACTCCCCTCCCTAGTACAAAGTAAGCAACCAACCTGCTACCTTAAACTCGTGTATCCACTTCAGGTGAGAAGGGCCCAACGTACCTGCAGAAAAACTAGGTGACAAATGGATTGCTTCAAGGAAAACTCAAACCACCTCCTGAAGGAAACAGACTCGTCCTTGGGGACACTTAACCATGTAGAAAAACAGATTTGGCTTCCCTACACATAAAGGCTTGAAATGCAAAATGCTCTATAAGTGAACAGGTGACAGCTACAGGAAACCATATGCCATGTAATAAAATTTCAGCTCTAATGAGCTTGCAAGGCTCAAATTGCAGCTGGTAAGCCTGTATTATCAGTAAGTTCACATCCCGTGAAGGGAAGTTCTTCAAATGAGGACAGACTTACATAACTATGTAAATTTTTGACAAGCCAGTGCTGGGCCACAATCTTGCTCTTTACAAGGTTATGAACCACTGACAGCAGATGCACCCTGATCACCTAATAGCCATGGTCCACATCACACTGGGGTCCTAATGAAGAGATGAAAAGTCAACAAGCAAAGGAGAGTAGTAGTGCTGAAACTGAATTCATCCTCAAGTCTTGGTGAGTACCTTCACGAGGTGGACCCCGTGTTTTTTTTTTTTTTTACAAAATCTCACTAAGGCGACACTGATATATAGACTGTATTTATATAGCATATATCATGAACAGAAGCAAGTCAAAAACAAAAAAGATAGCTCGGTGCACAAGACCCAGGATAAAAAAGTGCCCAATCCTGGAAAAAATGACAGTGTAGAATCCTCAAAATATGGAAACATTCCTACAATGGGCCAGGCCAGGCCCAGGGGGAGGATGGCCCCCATGTTGTAGAAGGAAGTAGCAGTCCACAAAAATCACAAAAGTTGACTGGACAAAGAAGAGCCATAAAGATGACAGAGTGGACTACTGAGGATAAGAAAGAAATTATGTATTGTTACTATTATGTAAAAAGCCCAGAATTTCCAGGCACAAGACTTACAAAACGATTAAGAGAGAAATCAGAAGAAAAATATTTTTGCAGGAAAAACTGTCAGAGGCTTCAAATAAAAATTTGTGTTCATTAATACAAATGATTTTTAAGAAACAGTATATAAATCATGAAACTTTGAGCTCTTTGGAAAAAAGAAGCATCTACGGAAGTGAGAAAATAAAGAACAAAACCTAGAGATATTTGAAAAATATAAAGAAGAAATATGGACATGGGAAAGAAAGATCTGATATGGTGCAATATTTATGCAAAGGAGAAAGCCAAGTTAACTAATATACAGAAGGCAGTCTCAAAGATATTTGAAGAGAAATACAAGCAAAGTCATCTGGATATGGAAAATTTCACAATACAAAAATTAATATCAAAGAGATGTAATGTGGAAAATAAGATTAGTAAAGAAGTTGTTAAAGAAATAAAAGCTGAAGTTATGGAGTGACTGCAAAGTGAAGGATTTAATGTAGAAGGTCTAACACAGACTACATCACAGCATGATGGAGTGAGTCCCCAGAATAAGGAAAAGCAAGATCAGGAGACGTGAAGAAGAAATATGGACATGAGAAAGGAAGACAGATTTAATACGGTGTAACATTTATGCAAAGGAGAAAGCAAAACTAACCAATACAAAAAGAGCAACACCAAAGCTATTTGAAGAGAAATACAGGCAAAGGAATCCGGACATGGAAAACTTTACAATACAAAAAATAAGACGACAACTTAGAGGAAAAGTAGAAAAAGAGATTAGTAATTAAGAAGTCAAAGAAATAGAAATCAAGGTTATGGAGCAGCTGCAAAGAGAAGGATTCAGTGTAGAAAATCGAATGCAGAAAGCACCACAACAGGTTAGAGCAATGGATATCCAAAAATTAAGGGAAAATCAGTGGAACAGGAAGCAACTGGTCAGGTGCCATATCAAGATATTTTTGGGTCTTCCACAGGAAACCAGTACAAACGTTCACTTGAAGCTAGACAGCAATGAAACCAACAGGAAACTGATGCAGTCAATGTTGAGGAGTGACAGGCCAGTGAGTTTTTATATGACAGAGCAACAGATGACACAGGATGAAATTGAAGAGAATGTGCCACGGGAAGATGCTATAGAACTTTCTATAGCATGCCTGCAGGAAATGGAAAATAAGGGATTTGCCCTCAGTTTGGAAGAAAATGAGCTAAGAGAAGAGTTGCTTGATTTAATGGACATGGATAGATATATTAAGATCAATGAGAGAAATAGACTGCAGAAGATCAATAAAACTCAAAAAGTAACGAGTCTGATAAAACAAATGACTGCAGTAATTAGGACTGTCCACAGAGACCCACGCGATATAACAAAAGTAAACAGGATATACTACTGTGCTACTAAATTAATAACTGATAAAGGTCTACCACAAGATCATAGGGTAGTGAGGGAAAGGAAGGGGAGAAATAGAACACTATCATGGAAGTATCGAATACAGAAAACTATAAAGCAATTAAGATGAAGTGTCACTGATAGAAGAGTATAGAAATGGGAATAATAGATCAACAAAAATACTAAGATAGATGGATGTGATTAAAGCAATGCACAGTATTAGAACAAATTAGGATCCATCATGCACTATTGCAAATAAACTAAAAATTTCAGTACAGGAGGAAACACTTAGGAGATACACAGATAAATACAAGGGATAAGTACAAAATAAACAATTTATTGATGACTCAAAAAAGTTTTACAGAGAATTGGGAAATGAGGTTAAAGGAATTGAAAGACTACCAAAATGGGAGGAAGTAGTTGCATTGTTGCATTTTGGAGAAGTATCTATGAAGATCCTGTGGAACACAACAAAGATGCTAAATGGACAGAAGTAAAACAATAAGAAGTTTAAAGGTACAGGATATGAAATGGGATGAAGTAACAACCAGAGAAATTGAAACAAAGTTAAGAAAAGCCTCTAATTGGAAACCCCCAGGCCCAGATGCAGCACCTGACTTTTGGTTAAAAGTATTAACATTTCTGCACAAGGATTTAGCCATGAGTAAATAACTATATATAAGTGCACCCTGAACAGACACCACACTGGCTAAACAGGCAAAACAATGTACGAGTGAACCTGCAAGGTACCCTAAAAATTATAGACCAATAACTTGCCTTCTGACAACGTATAAACTATACACGGGAACTGACGCTGACAGAGTTTATAGTCATTTAGAAGAAAACTCAATTATAACAGTAGAACAAAAGGGCAATAAAAGAAAGTCATATGGAACAAATGAAGTCTCTTTGTTCGATGACTTAAAACTGTATAGCTCATCAGATGAGGAACTGAAAGCACAGCTGCAGGTTGACAAAACTTTTTCAGATGACATTACAATGTCATCTGGTCTTGGTAAATGTGCAAAACTAACCTTTAAAACAGGAAAACTGCAGCACCAGGAAAACATCAGTTTGGGACAAGAATGTGATAAAAGAATTTGAGCAAGACGGAATGTATAAATACTTGGGAAATGATGAAGGATCAGCAATAAAACATGAACAAATGCGAATAAAACTCAAAGAATACTTTAGAAGACTTAAAATTAATCCTGAGCACAGCATTGGCATCTAAGAGCAAGAGCCAAGCTATAAATCAATTTGCTCTTCCTGTCCTAACGTACAGTTTTGGAGTGATTGTCTGGCCCCAAAAAGTGTTGGACAGATTAGATATTAAAACAAAGATGGTTCATGTTCACCAAATGATTTATAAAAATCTATGTATACCAAGGTTATACATTCCCTGTTTCGAAGGAGGAATGGGCCTCCTTGAAACTGATTACATGTACATATCCTGCAGTCGTGGGACTCCACACATATATACTGACCTCACAAGATCCAAATGTAGTGAAAGTTTTGAAACATGAGGAGAATAAATCTAAGATGACTTCTCTGCTTAATTTAGCAGAAGCATATAGACATCAAACAGGAATGGAAATCAAACCAGCAGTAGATAAAAACCAGGCAGCAACTGAATGTGCCAAAAACAAAAAGAATATAAGGTGAAGGCCAGATGAGAAGACAAGAAATGTGGAAAAAAACAAATATAGTTGCAAGTACAGAAAACTTCTGGAAGAGTCTCATGTTGATCAAGAGCAAACAGAGGAATGGTTAAGGAAAGGCAAATTCAAATCAAGAAATGAAAGGTTAATATTAGCAGCCCAAGACAGTGGGCTATGCACACACTGGTTTACCAAGTCCATTGAACATGTGGGGAAACAGACAAATGTAAGTTTTGTAAAACGGAAATGGAAACCATCACACACCTTGTTGCTGGTTGTGACACACTAATGGCAAAAGGACTGTATACTGAAAGGCATAATAATGTGGAGAGACTGTTGCACTGGGGATTGTGCAAACATTATGGTATCGAAGTGGTTGAAAACCAGTGGAAACATGAGCCACAAAGCATCATAGAAAATGAAGTTTATATCCATGGGATCACCCATTACCAACAGTTCTAAAGACAGACGCTAGAAAACCTGACATAGTGGTCCAAAAAAAGAAGACAGAAGTAGCACTGATCATTGAAATCGCCACAGTCAGCGACTACAGTGTCTTGCGTATAGAGAGAGAGAGACAAAGTCATAAAATACCAGGATCTGCAGGCAGAAATTACAGCAATGTGGAAGAAAGATGCCCAGACAGTTCCAACAGTATTAGGAGCAACGGGTCCTATAAAAAAGAATTTACAATCATATTTATATATGTTACCAATCCATGTAACCCCATATGAATTGCTGTGCACACTGCGGGTGCTGCGAAGAGCACTTTTGGCTGACATCAAAGATTGAAGCAATACTAATTTCATGAATTTTAATCATACTTTGAGACTTAGGAATGGGTTCCATTCCCGTCATGGTATTAGAAACCCAAAAGTTTTGGAGAAATTAAAAAAACGTCTGAGATAAAAGGCAACCACACAAAAGCACAGAGTACAGCTCTGCAAAAATTAATTTCCACAAGAAGGCAAAGAGATGGAGAGTGGAAGGCTCCATGCAGTTCCAACAACAACCTCTTGGGACCACAGTTAGCAAAGCCTGCAAGAATTCAGCAGCCACACCCAGAGATGCAGACAGCGTTTACTGGAAGAGACATCCTCCACTTAGACTGTGGAAAATTCCTGTAATATGAGTGACCTGTGAGCATAGAATCTTACTGTTGGGAGAATGAATTGTGGCCTTCCTTCTTGTACTCAAATACGCCATGGAATGGCAACAGGGTACAGAAAATGTATACGTTGCTGCCATCAGATGGACTAAGCAGAGGGAAGGAAGGCATCACTTTTCCAAGTGGCAAGGAAGTTATCAGCGAGTGCTAGGCCATTTCCACATCCACATCTACATCTACACTTGAGGACAGGAGTGGAGAAGTGTGTCTAAGCACCCAACAGGGACATCGCTGTCTCATAGCAAGCAGCACCCTAAAAAAAGGCCTATGAACAGGTATTCCTCTACATTTACAGGAAACACTATTCCAAAGCTCAGCAACAAGGATTCAACACAAAAAGCAGACCCATGATCATATGACGGCTTTTAAATCAATGACACCCTACAGTCCACTGAAATAAATGCATAGGCAATTATGCAAATGGTTACATGAAGAAAGGAAGACATTAAACTCAGAAGCTAAGTTTAAGCTTGGAAGCAGCAATGTGCCCTTACCCAGATGACCATTACCTCCTTGGCTTAAGCAAAGGCCAGGAATGACAGACATTCTATATTATCTAGCTTGCTAGTGATAAAGGCCATTTTCTAAGCAAGAGTCACAACCAACCTCCTAATATTTAAAATTATTTCTAGGGAATGCAGCCACAGATGCACCAAGAACAGGACCATTTTCCCAGACATTCAGGATGAGACTACAAGAAGTCCATCTTTCGGGTAAGTGAAACAAGGAGATTCTTCAACTGCTGGGCAGGTAAAGACATTAAGTGTTAACAAAACCCAAGTGGCAGTAGTGTCTACTGGAACTGATTATCCATACTGAACTGAAGAAATACTGGTGGGGACTCATATACTAACACCTTAAAAAGCATCTATCAAGTCCAGTAACATCACTTAGCCATACAGTGTCAACAGAAGAACCTACAGTAATCCAGTGAAGTTGATTAGATATATGCATGCATTCTACAGATGCCAAGATCTACACGAAACAATTGCCTGTTCCTTTTGAGATCAGAAAGAGAAGTCTGAAACCCCACACCCTTTTCCTCTGAAAATGCTTTTCTCCCCGGGCCTCCGCTGAAAATGGACATGCATCCAGTCGGACTATCCCGGTCAACAAATGTAAAATAAAATAAATAAAATGGGATAATCTCTACAGCCTCAGAGCAGTAGTATTTGGGTCTGTCCTAAGAGTTCTACTGAAATGGATTAATCCATCGGCAAAGCTCTTTGGGGAGTTTCCAGAACATGGCCAACAGAGATCATATGTTTAGGACTAGTTACTCCTTTGTGATAACTCCCCAAGCTGGAGAGAGCTGCAAGACCCCACCCTGGAGACCTAGGTAACACTGGTGCAAGCTGGCAAGGTCAACCTCCTACAGTGACTTGGTCAGTACTGAATGAAACAAGCTTGTGATGGTAAGGCAGCCTATTTCTGTTCTTGGGTTGGCCAGGTCTAACAGAGGAAGGACAAGTGGTAGAAGGATATATTTTTTTGAGGGGATGCATGAAATTTGATGCTTCCCTACCCTTTACAGAATATAAATTGGACAAGGCTTCAAACAGTCTCAGTGTCTGCCTCTATGAATTACTGCCAGTACAACTGTTATTGATGTTATGGCAAACAGAGTTTCTGGACTTTACACTTTTGCTGACAGTTATGCAGCCGTGGGAATCAGCATGTAGAAACCTGTATTTTTATTTTTTTTTTGCCTAGAAAAAATCTCAACAGGTAATTTCATCCATCTAAATAGGTGCCACGCAAAAAGCAGCAAAACAAAACCTGCCACCATGAGTTTGGGTCTTGAGACGCTCCTCCAGAAAGGGCACACTCATTCAAATCGTGGGCCTCCTGCTTTAGCCAAATCACCAAAACGTTAAAATTACAGTGCTAAACACAGAAACCCAATAAAGAGGCAGTGGACACTCCTCAAAAAGGTTCTCAAGCTCACCAAGAGCTTCCCTCCAAGAGGAAGGATTGTTAATGGACAGCTAAGAACAGAGGTGGGCACTCATCTCCATGGTGGCACAGAAGTAAATGCTATTGCTACTGTTTTTCAAAACCCTATCCTCCTTAACAGGCAGTAATTTGGAAAAATGCAGTGGTATATGGAACACTGCTGACATCAATGAAGGGAGTTTTCCTGAAAGCTTTGCTTATTTTAATTACTCTGTCTAAATAAAATCTTATCTGGCATTGAACTAGAAGTTATGCACTTACCATAACTTGGCATCTGTGTTGTCCTATTTCACTATGTATCACAAATGGGTTTTCGGATCAGTCCTTGGACCTGACTCAGCCATTTCTTCCAGACATATAATCTGAGCCTCAAACTCCTCCCACTCCCATGCCGACCCCCTGACTAAAGCCATCCTTGGATCCGAACCCGATGGGTGGATCGGAGAAGGAGATCGGCTGGAAAAAGGAAGCGAGCCCCCCCCCCTCCTGAGGGAGAGGGGGCTGGCAAGACCCCCATCTGGATCTGAGTACGGATGAACCTCCATCACTTTATCCACATCAACCTCAGAAAAAGACCGGGTGGACACGGACTCCGACCTTGTGGGTCGGGGCACCAAGGCCCTAGAAGCTGAGTGCGTCTCCTCCGGCTCCAAGGAGAACCTCAGAGATCAGAGCCGAAGGAAGTCACAGATCTGTAATGTTTTCTCAGGTGAAGGTAGATCTGGAGACCTCTTTCGCTTTTCCCTCGCCTTTGACTCTCTCTCCTTACCTCTGCCCCTTTTCCGCTCCGCTTCCACAGGCTTTTGTACAGGAGGTTGAGTCCCAGCCTGGGTGGGAGGAGAAGCCAGAGGAAGAGAAGGAGAGATGGCCACAGCAGCTGCCGTGACCGAAGCCGGAGACGAGAGAAAACAGTCTCTGAAGGGGGAAGAAGACCTTTGAGGGCCAACGTGGCTTTCCAATCTTTAATGGCACAGGGGTTGAATCCCGCACATATAGTGCAGTCCACACTCAGATGGGCCATACCCAAGCACATAACACACAAGAGTGTGGCCATCCGCAGGGGGTAATTTATGGCCACACTCAGTGCAACGTTTGAAAATAGGCTTAACAGTCATACTATCAACAGAAAGAAAAAACTAAAGAAAATGTTTGTTTCTTTCTGACACACACCCACTCACCACACAGAAAACACTGAGGGGGAGGGGAGCAAAAATTCACACAACTATTCAAACTAATCTAACTACCCTAAAACACTAATTCGACGCACCAAGCAAGGGGAGGAGAAAGGGGAACCTATTCTATCACTACCTAACGATTTTGAAAGAAAAAAGATATTTAAAAGTTTTTTACCCACTTGAAAAACTTGGAACTCAAGAGATCACGATGCATAAGCTATTCGCTGGAAACAAAATCTGGTGATGGAAGGTAGTGGAGGTGTATTATGGTAAAGGGAGGAGCTTGGAGCAGATGCTAGTAAAGTTGCTGGCTCAGATCCGATATGGATCCATATTCCCCCAGGTTGAAGACCAAATGAACTAAACTACTTCAGATCAGCCCATTATAGGATTTGACTCTACCTGTATTCGGACATTGTTCTCAGTTTTCTTGAATGTACGTGGGGACTTTTGCCAGTGTTTTCTGTAACCCTCTTATTAAAACAAGAATGCAGGTAAACAGATAAGGCTAACAAATCTAACAAAACCTGATGTACTGATAAGTAAAAGAAATTAAATGTACCTGAACATTTAAAGTAACAGTTGCTTTCATGAAACAAGGCCTAGACATTCTTACACACCAACAAACATTTCAGCTAGTGAGATGCTCTCACCCCCAAGAGAGCCCATAACCATACCAGAAGAATGTAGAGTCCCTGAAATCACAGACACTCAGGTTACAACAGCCCTCTCCAAAGCCAAAAACACAGCATCAATGGGGCTGGACGGTGTCCCAGTCTGCGTCCTACACAAGCTCAAAGACGAAATAACCCCTCACCTAAACCACACTGTTCAAACTCAGCCTCTCCACAGGCTACGTACCCATAGAGTGGCGCACAGCAGCGGTTATTCCGCTTCACAAAGGTGGAGCCACAACAGACCCCAAGAACTATTGCCCTATAAGCCTGACTAGCTTGGTCTGCAAGGCTATGGAGCGCATCATCATGGAACTCATTAACAGAGACGTTGGGAACCTCCAAACACTGGACCCTACCCAGTTCAGCTTTGTTAAGGGCAGATCATGCCTCCTAAACCTGGCGGACTTCTTTGAGACAGTTACCAAGGCTATAGATGAGGGAAAAGTGGTACACACAGCCTACCTAGACCTTGCAAAGGCCTTCGACACCATTCCCCATTCTGGTATTATAGACAAGCTCACCAGCCTGAACATAAATCCCTACGTCACAAGATGGGTTACAAACTGGCTCATGGAAAGAACCCACATGGTGAGAGTTGCGGGAGCTAGGCCCGACTCTAAATCAGTTACAAGTGGAGTTCCCCAGGGCTCAGTCCTAGGACCACTCCTGTTCGGCATATACATCTCAGAGGTACAGGCAAGCACAAGACGACTATGGCTGACCAAGTTTGCAGACGACTGCAAACTAGGGGCTATAATTGACTCTCCGGCTGACACAGACATCCTCCAAAAGGGTCTCACGGTGACGGATACCTGGTGTCAAAATCATGGCCTCAAGCTAAATGCCAAAAAGTGCATAGTCATCCCCTTTGGAAAAAACAAAATACCCACAAACTACTACATAGGTGGTAGTCCCCTAAATACGGAAGATGTGATAAGGGATCTGGGGACCCAAGTAGACAGTAATCTCACCTTTGATCATCACATTGCCAAAGTGGTTAGAAAATCCTTCTACGTGGCCCACCTAATCACAAAAGGGTTCGCATCCAGATCAAAAGAGGTCATTGTGCCCCTCTACTCATCAGACCCATCATAGAGTACAATGCCCCATTTGGGATGTACCTTACAAGACACCTGCAACAGCTGGAAAGACCTCAGAAGTACCTCACCAAGAGGATCACTGGCCTCAAACAGATGCCCTATGCAGCTCGACTGAAGAAATTACAGCTGTACTCGATTGCATACCGCCTACTCAGAGGTGATCTCTGCCTGACATACAAGGCCATGTCCAACCCAGAATTAGTGGACATGCTCCACCTAAAGAAAACCTTATCCCCACGTGCCACACGCTCTAGGGATCTCAACCTCACCACAATAAAAAGGACGTGTTGGAGGGATAGATTCCTGTCCCAGAGACTTCCCATGCTTTGGAACAAGATCCCAATCTACATTATGCAGAGCACCTCGCTAACACTCTTCAAAAGAAATCTTGACGAGTGGATGGGAAACAAAGTTTATCTCGGGGATCAATTCAGTGGCCCTGTTGGACAGAGGCACAGGGAACTAATCTAAGGGGGTGGCGAAAGCAAACACATTCTGGCTAGTCTTATAAATACCTTCGGGCAGATAGCCTAGTACCTGCCTATGAACCTAAGTCCATACACGTCCAAGTAAAGCTAGTGCTTAGCAAATTTGAAAAATGGCACCAAAATGAATAGCACTGTAGCTGATGGCTTTTAATGAAGGATGCCAGCTTTAGTGTTTCCACATGAACAGCTTCACTTAGCAGCAAATAAAATGAAATTACATTAAATATCCAAAACTCACTAGTTTTGCTCATCAGTTTATAGCTTGTAATTTAAACAATCCAGAAAATAAGATCACTACCGCTAACTTCAGAGGACGGCAACCTTATCTTACCAAAAACTGCTACTTATGCTGAAATTAGATCAAACCGGTGTTAAGTGTTTGGTAACTCTGCTACTGAAATGCACTTAATATGAGTACTAGCACTTCAGCCAATGTTCAATGTGTGAAAGCAGACTGGTTCTGCACTATTAGGATTGTTTTCAACACATTAACTATAGACGGGGGAGGTGTAGAATTCCAAGGACGTGATTCCTAGATAGCTTTAGTAACTGGTAGTGTAAAAAATTTCAGGAAAGATCATTCTTTATTTATCTTCAACACTGATGTGCACTATGAAACTGCAGTCAGCATATCCTCGCAGAATCAACTCATCTTATGGTTATTGAAATTTCAGCTAATTTTAGCTTATGAGGCTAAAAGAACTCAAAAAACACTGTTACACTGCAGCAGCAAGAAGCTAGTGTACTTTGAAAAGAAAAGCAGTAGTGAGTAACTAGTAATTTCAAGCAGCTCCCAGAACTACGAAGTGGATACATGATGATGCTTATGACAGAAAGCCTTCCTTGAGAGTGCCCTGAACTAAACTATTGGGTTAGAGTGTACATTATGGAAGCTCAAAGGCAGACAGCAATTCACCGTTTAGATACAGAGAATGTGAAGCACATAAGATGACTCAATGCCTAAAGGCTTTATATACATATTTAGCTAAGAGACATTCAAAAACAAATTCAGAAGTGCCTCTGAGTGGCTAATCTACAACTCACATAAATATTACATGAACTCAAAGATGCTGACAAGAAAAAAAATGTTATGTACTCACCATAACACTCCATCTGTGCTGTTCATTTTTATTCTTCCTCAACATTTGGGTTCGGATCCGACCCTCAGATCTGACTCAGACATTTTGTATTAGCTCGTTGCTACCAAAAAAACTCTTGAGCTCCTCCCTTACCCATAATGCACCAATCCCTAACATACCTCAGATCTAGTTTGTTGGATGACAAAGTAAAAAATACTAATATAAAATTCTTGACAGAAAAAGCCACATCTGGAACTCAACATGAAGGACAGCGATGTTCTTATAAACTCTTGTTCTTCCAAAAATCAGTTGTGAAAAAGGTTGGGGGTTGGTGAGTGGGAAGTTGAGGGAGAATGAAAATGGACAACACAGATGGAGCGTTACGGTGAGTACATAACTTCTTTATCTGATGTTGTCAATTTCCATTCATTCCTCAACATTTGGGAAGGAGTCCCCAGCTACTTAACCCAGATGGACTCTATGGAAGGATATTCCCAAGCAGAGCTGACCTAGAGAACAGATTCAGTTTGTAATGAGTAATAGAAGTATGAGGACTGACCCCAACTTGCAGCTGCATACAAGTCGTCTATAGAAGCCCTACACAGAAGCACTGAAGTAGCAAACATGGACCTAGATGAATGGGCTCTTAAAGGTTTTGGCAAGGACAGACACAACTTACTGTAAACAACTGGTATACAATCCATCAAGCCATCTGGCTAAAGTTCCCTTTGCAACTGATTTACCCAATTTAGAGTCTGCAAAGGAGACAAACAATTGATCCATTTTTCTAATTTATTTTAATCTGTGTAAGTAAAAATGTAATTGTCTGTGGAAGTCCAATAAGTGCAACATATATTCACCTTTGTTTCAAACTTAGGAAAGAAAATCGGGAGATTAATGGACTGGTTGATGCTAGATTCTGACACCACCTTAGGGAGGAAAGGAGGCTCGTTTCACAATTGTACGCTATTGCTATGAAAAATCAAGTAGGAAGGTTTAGAAGACAATGTCTCTTACATCATCAGGGGTTACACCTTCAGTTTACCGAATGTCCACTTCCCCGACATGCAGTTTACCAACACAAGATCACAGACATCCGGAAAGCTGACGTTCCCCAAACATTAAGTTAACACTTGGCCATCCCGACTGAAGGAACTATCGGGAAAAAAACCCTCCTATGTGAGGGGGGAGGCATCGGTCCCTCACACCCCCCTTACTAAATATACCAACTCCAAGAACACACTACCACGACGGTAAGGAGCAAAGTTCAAGTAGATGGCCAAATGGTTACTTACTGCACGGGAAACATCGGCTTTCCAGATGTCGGTGATCTGAAGTGTCGGTAAACTGCATGTCAGGGAAGTGGACGTTCGGTAAACTGAAGGCAACCCCTTCATCAGATATGACGTCTGAAGTTACAAAATTCTTTTAAGCAGAAGCAATAACCAGCAGAAAAGTATTCTCAGGTCAGAAACTTGAGATCAGATTTTGCTCTTGGTTCACAAATGGGGAATGATTCAAGGCCTGTAGCACCACACTGTGGTCCCATGGGGGAGTAGGACCTTTATAAGGTCATCTCAACAGAAGGGTACCTCTTCTCAAGAAGGCCTTACAAAATTTAGATGAAGCCAAGGTGGAGTTCTCAAATCCAATATGAAAGTTAAAGAAGGGTGCTAAATGAACTCTAATGTTCTAAAAGCTAGCCCTTCATGGAAAATCTTCAACAAAACTCAAGACACTTTGTACAAGGGCTGAAAAGGGATCAATGTGTTCCTGAAATGCCCAAATCACAAACCTTTTTCATTTACTTACGCAGCACACAATAAGAGCAGCTGGATTAGCCTATCCCTAACTAGCCAGATATACTGTGTCACTTTTGTATACATAAAAAAATCTCCAAAGGAATGGGTGCCATGAAATCAAGAACCAGTAAAATACGAACCAGGCACCCAAAGAGGTAGGAGGTAATAAAGCCACAAGCCTGTTGGTGAAAGCAACAGCGAATTTATTCACATAAACGCCACACAATACAATGCGTTTTTGTCTACTAGACTTCTTCAGATGTAGAAATAAATGAATAAGAAGCTGTGCCTACTTATATATCCCTCCCAGTATTTAGTCAAAAATTAAGACAATTGTTTAATTAAAACCAATTAAAATCTAAAATATTCATGACAGCCGAACAGCTTAACGCAAGTAAATCATACTGCTGTTCATGTAAACTGTATTAAGGTGTGTGTGTGTATATATATGGGTATGTATAGTTTTAAAAACGGTTTTACTAAAGAATACAAAATCCTAAAAAATACAATGTATGAACAAATAAATGAACTACAAAGAACCTACATTTTGAAAGAGAGGTTGAAGAAGAAATCAGGAATGTTTATAGAGGTAGATGGAAAGGTAGGTTTAATATGACCAGGGAAGAAAAGTTACTTCTTAAATCTATCCAAGAAAATAAGTATTTGAGGGTGATGCAACCTGACAAAGGGGGAGGGGTGGTTTTCATGGACAGCATTTTGTATTCCAGCAAGATGGATATGCTTAACGATACCACTAGGTATGTTAGAGTATCCAAAAATTAAATCAATTTAGCATATCGCAAAATTGACTTGGTCCTACAAGAAATGTTGGATGACAACCTTATCAACCAAGAGACTTTTAGGTATCTTAGGGTGGATAAACCCCGTAATCCCTGCGATTTTCGGGATTCCCAAGGTACATAAATGTGTGGATGATCCACCCCTGAGACCCATTGTTGCCGCTAATGGCTCTAAAACACACCACCTGGCCAAATTTTTGGATATAAAATTAAAGGACATTTGGGTCAGGGCTAATGGTATACTTAAGGATTCTTGGGAATTTATGAGAAGTATAAATAGTAACATGTATTCAGATTCCCTGATATTTGTAACTATGGACATTCAGGATTTATTCAATGTGATTCCATATACTATAGGTTCAGAATGGCTCCAGGAGGCCATTAACCAACATGGGAACCTGGACCATAATACATTTTTGTTGTATACAGAACTGATGGATTAGGTATTGGAACAGAATTTTATATTTTTTGAGGGAGAGTTGTTTAAACAGATCCGGGGAGTGGCTATGGGGGCAAGTTGTGCCCCCTCCTATGCCAACATTGTGCTCATGGTATGGGAAGAGAAGTTTGTGTCCCAATCTGAATATGCACAATATTGGGCACATTATAAACGCTACCTGGACGATATCTGTATTTTTTGGAAAGGTAGTGGATAAGCTAATGGAATTTATACATTACCTAAACCACACCACTGAGTTTTTGAAATTTACCTCTCACATTACACATGACCATATGAATTTTTTGGACGTTACTATTAAAAAAGACGTCTTAGGTCAGCAATTTACATCAGGTGTATACAGAAAGGAAACTTTTTCTAATTCATATCTATACTTCACCAGTTCCCCCACCCGTTTAAGCAGAAGAGAAGCATTGTCAAGGGACAAATTGTCCGTAGCTGTAGGATGACTTCCTCCGATTTGGACTTTGAGCAAGAAAGTCAGAGAGTTAAAGAAATTTTTATATCTAGAAAATATCGTAATTATTTCATAGAAGTCGTCCTGGAGGAAGTACAAAATGGGAGAAAGGGCAGGTTTGCCCCTATTTTGGGAACAGGAGATACTGGTGTAGTAGTATCAATAGATACACAGGTTAACCAACAACATACAGGGTTAATGTTACCAGCAAGGAATTCTAGAAATTTTGGGGGTAACTATGTTATGTTTTATAACCAGAATACATCTAAGGTTAAAAACATTATCACCCAACATTGGAGTAGGTTTAGGTGTTATTCTGAGTTGTATGTTTTGTTCACAAATACCTTAGGATTTGCATACAAAGTAGGTAGGAACCTCAAGGAATTACTTGAGCACAATGGTACCATTGTTTCATGTAAGAAATTGGGACCCTATAAATGTGGGTCTTGCGCACAATGTCCTTACATGACAGGATTCTGTATATATTCTACAAAGAGAATATCAGATTAGGAGTAGTAGTTTTTCCAATTGCAACAGTGAAGGCTTGATTTATCTAGCCTTATGCAAAACCTGTGGGGCATTCTATATTGGAAAGACTACTTGTAAATTCAGAAGGATTTATGAGCATTTATATGCTATTAGAACCCAGGACACTAATAATGCCTTGTTTAAACATACTACGATATGTCCACAAGCAAAATGTTTTTTTGTTTGTTGTGGAAATGGTTCAATGTGACATGAGGGGAGGCCCTTGGGAAAAGAGGATAGAGGTGAGAAACATTTTGGCAGTTGTTACTGGAAGCCAACAGATTCCCAGGGCACAATGAACATATATAAATTACCCCTATTTTAAAAATGAGAGCTGCAAAACTATAAAGCAAGTGTATATATTGTTTTGCAAGTTCATCTGTAGGTCCTTTGCAGTATATATATATATACACACACCTTAATACAGTTTACATGAACAGCAGTATGATTTACTTGCGTTAAGCTGTTCGGCTGTCATGAATATTTTAGATTTTAATTGGTTTTAATTAAACAATTGTCTTAATTTTTGATCACATACTAGGAGGGGTATATAAGTAGGCACAGCTTCTTATTCATTTATTTCCACATCTGAAGAAGTCTAGTGGACGAAAACACATTGTATTGTGTGGCGCTTATGTGAATAAATTTGCTGTTGCTTTCACCAACAGGCTTGTGGCTTTATTACCTCCTGCCTCTTTGGGTGCCTGGTTCGTATTTTACCGGTTCTTTGTATACATACACATCAAGGGCAGCGTCCACATTTAAATGTACCCAATTTATCTTTTTTACAACTTATTATTCCATTCTTATTACTTTCCAAAATATTTTTAATACTTCTCCAATTACGATAAGTGCATTTAAATGGGTTCTTAAAGATACCCTCTAAATCTGATGTGCCACTAAATCTAGTCCATTCCTTCTCTAATACTTATTATATCTGAATCTCCATTAAAATCTGTTACAAAATTACTAACTAGTTCATTATTCGCTTTATTCAACATATTGTGTTCATTTCCTTCACTTACGGAAATGTCTTCCCCTAAAATGGGCTTGAATTTCCCCTTTCTTTCTAGTCTTACTTCTTCCTCTACTTTCCTAATCAAATACACCAGGTATCCTCTTTCCTTAAACATAACATATATAGTTTGTTTTACATTTATTCTCAAAGTCACTATCTTTTGCTGTCATCCTACTTCCCCTTACATATTGTCCTTGTATTACCCCTTTTTTCTGATAGAAGGGGTGTGCACTACTAAATGCTAGATATGAGTTCAAGAATGTCTCCTTTCTAAATACTTTTGAACTAAAACTTCCATTTTGTTTAGAAATAGATATGTCCAAGTATTCAAGCCTTATCTACCCATTTTGTATGTCTTTCGGCTTTTCCGGGTTAGGGGTCACCACAGTGGAACTCCGGACCGCTAATGATGGGCAGTAGATTTTTAAGTGCTGAGTTGCCAGCCTTGACGCACAACCTTAAACGAAGGTACACCCATTCACGCATGTCTCCACACAGAAGACGCTCTGAGAATCAAACAGGACAACGTCTTACTGTGAGGCGACAATGCTACTGCAGCACCACCACCACAGTTCTACCCATTTTGTATGTGAATTTAAAAAAAATTGCTAGAATCTGATATACATTCAATAAATTCTAAAAAACTCTCTTCTGTATCTATCCATAAAAAGTACATATCATCCAGGTATCTTTTATACAATTTCCAACAACTTGCATACTTAGAAGCTATAACATACTTTTCTTCCCAATAAGAAAGTATAATATTAGCGTAGGTGGGGGGCACATCTTATCCCCATCACTACCCCTTACTGCTGTTGAAAAAATTCATCTTCATAGTGGATGAAATTGCTTCTTAATACTATTTCCATTAGAGTTAAAATCAAACAAAAACCTCTATTACTAAATTTTCCATACTTCAATAAAGCTTATTCAAACCTATTTCATCCCTTCTTTGTGTGGGATAGAAATAAATAAATCTACTATGTCTATCGTTACAAAATAATGTTTTCATCATACAAGCTGTCTTTAATGTTCCTTAGTAGTTCCCATGAGTCCTTAACCCCCCTGGGGGGAAACGAGGTACTATCAGTGGAACAGGGAGAAATGGTGGCAAATGGCAATCGGGGCAAGAAGCCCAGTGTGAAAATCTCTTCCATTTGTTAGAGTAAAGTTTCCTGGTAGATGTCTTATGAGAGGAAATCAATACATGTCTAACTGTCGGGGAGATGTCATGGAGCCTGGCTGTCTGTGGAACTGGAGCAGCCATGCTGTCAAGTTTAGGGTCTGGATTGATGGATGGAACTTCCCTGACAAATAGGTCAGAAGGTCTGGAAATGGGTCCAGGATCAATGGTTCCTCCAGGGGATGGGCCCTGAGAAAGGGGAAACAAATCTGTCGAGGCCAGTATGGTGCAATGAGAATTAAGGTGCTTCTCAACGTGTTGGCTTTCTGAAGGAACTTTGATATCAGAGGAAAGGGAGGGAAGGCGTAAAGTAGTCCAGGGGGCCAAACATGTACGAGTGCATCCCTTGGTGACTTCCCGGGGGGTGGCTCAGGGCAAAGTAGCTGCTGCACTTGGCGTTCATGGATGTGGCAGTGCTGATCCCATTGGTGGAAAACCTCCTCCGTAACCTCGTTTCAGGGAGCACTCGTAAGGCATCAGAACAGCTCTGCTGAGTTTGCCCACTATCACACTGGATTTCCCTGGGATGTGCGTTGCAGTCAGAAAACATTAAGAGGCAACCCAATGCCATACCTGTTGTGTCTCCTGACATACGGAGTAAGATTTTTATCCTTGTTTATGTACCACACCACTAACATGTCTGTCTAAACTGCAATAGTTCCTATCAGCAGAGAGTCATGGAATGCTTGCAACATGTACAGCACCGCTCTCATCTCTAGGGCATTGATATGCAAGTGGTTTTTATGTTCCTGCCAGCTGCCTTGGACAGTCTTTCCCAGATAATGCCCCCCTCCACCCTGAGAAGCATCTGTGATCAGTGTGGCTGTTGGCTGTGGAAAAACGAACGGACGTCCTGTGGTCAACTGAGTCGTTTGAAGCCACCACCATAGGTCCTTTTTGCATGACTCTGATAATGATCTTGTGTGAGACTGGTAGACCTTGCATGGACCATTGGGAGAAAGGTAGCCATTGAGGAACTTGTGTAAAAGCGCTAGAGGTACTAAAATGATAGCAGCTGCCATGGTTCCCTGAACCTGTAAGATGGTCTTTGCTTGACTTTTCTTTTGGATATTAAGTTCTTGATTTGATGGTGTAGGGACTGAATCTTTTCGGGGCTAAGTTTTGACAACATTTCCTTCGAGTCTAATTCTTTGCCTAAAAATATATGATGCTGTGAAGGCAGCAAAGCAGATTTTTTTTAAGTTTATTGTAATGCCTAGCTTGATACAGAGATGGATGGTTTTGTCTTTTAGTTGCACTGGTAGATGCCTGGTGGCGGCGGTTAGGAGCCAGTCATCTTGGTATGGAAACACATGGAATCCCAGGTGCCTCAAATGAGCCGTGATTACTACCATGCATTTGGTGAACAACCTGGTGGCCGTAGTGAGACCAAAGGGCAGAGCTCGAAACTGGTAATGACTGGCTCCCAGCCAAAAGCTTAAGTGTCTCCTGGATCGCCTGCCCATTTTTCTGTGGTAGTACGCATCCTGGAGATCTATCGAGCACATCCAATCGTCCTTCCCCAAAAAGGGGAGGATTGACTGCAGTGTCACCATCCAGAACTTTTATTTCTCGATGGACTTGATTAATCTGCCGATATCCAAAATGGGTCTCCAGTCCTGTCTTTTTTGGAACTAAAAACAATCTTGAGTAAGTTCCGGATCTTACTTGGTCTGAGGGGACACATTGGATGACTCTTTTTTAGCAACTTCTGTACCTCTAATGCTGCTTGGTCCCTTTGACTGGGTGGAATATCTGGGATGGATTGTTTCTCCAAGGGGGGAGTGGAAAAGGGTATGCAATACGCTATGGATATGATTGTTTGTACCCATTTGTCTTGTGTGATGTATAAACCAGGTGTCTGGGTATGATAAGCGTCCCCCGACTGCCTCCAGAGATGGACAGACACAGGCCTCCACTCAGGAGCGCTGAAAGGGCTTTCCAGGGAAAGAATTCTTGTCATCCTGGTTTTGCGGGCCCCTTCTGCCACAAGGTTGGCATCTTCCATTGTTATTCTGCCCTCCTGCCTCTGGGGGAAAAGTTACCACATACATCGGGAAATACTCTGGTATTTGCAGAACCATGTTTTTCCTCCTCTCTGACCTTTGAGATAAGGTCTAGTGGGGGCGGAAAAACAGACCCTTATGGCAGACAGAGTTTTTCCCTCCTGTTCACACCTGGTCAAGGTCTCTTTAAATTTGGGCCCGAACAATGACAAGCCATCAAAAGGGGCATTAGTGAAGGAAGACTTGAAGGGTTCAGCAAGGTTACATAGACGTATCCAGGAATGCCTTCTTAAGTAAACTCCTGTAGCTTTTGCCCTACTTGCTCCATCGGCTGCATATGAAATCAGCCGCATAGAGAAGTTAACCACTGAGTTTTGGGTGGCGAGCTGAGAGGCAACTTTATCTGAAACCCCAGCAGCTACAGTACCCTGAAGGGCATCTCCTAGCTCCTTCAGGAGATCTCTTTGAAGTCTTGTAAAATGGGTCAAGTAATTCAGCGATCGAAGTGTAAATGCCACTGAAAAAAGGTACGCTTTCCATATCTGTCCAGAGAGTCTTTGTTCGGTGGATGAAGAGATGAGGAAGTTTCTGACAATTCCTTCTTGGTGGCCACCACTGCATCTACTGGGACGTCTTTGGTTAAAAAATCTTTGTCTGAGGTGCCATTATGAATTTATTAGGCCTCCTCAGAACAAGCTCCACTGTATCTGGAGAGTCCCACTCCTTAAGAGAAATCACATTCATTAATTGGTCAAAGGGTGGAGAGACACGCAAGAGGCGGTAGGGCGAGACCCAAAAGCTTTCAGGTATACTGATTTGTCCTCAGAAGGTTCGGTGGGCTTCCAGCCACCCCTCTATTTCAGAATCTCCAGTATGTCTGCAAAGGAAATCTCTTCAGAGGGGGACCATGGGGACCCTTCTGAATCATCCAGGTCAGTGTCTGAGGTGATAAGACTCATCCGGGGAGTTTATGTGCTTCCTCTTACATAATGTCTTGCAAGGGACTTCCTTAGAGGGGTACTCTGGGGAAGCTTCAGAAGAGATAGTCTTGCATGCAAAGGCTTCCAGAGGCTCAGGGTCTCTGCGCTTGGGGGGTGACGGTGCTGAGACCAACAGAGGCTCCTTTGGAGGAAGAGTACTCTAACCCAAACCAGAGAGGAGCCATCGGAGGTGACAGCACTCTCTCCATCAGCTTAAAAGCCCCCTCACCTCGCTCCAAGGAGGTCCCCAGCTCCAAAGAGCTTTAGTTAAGTTGGTTTTAACTTTTATATGTATAAACTTTTATATGTATATACTTTTATATATATTTATATTTTTGGAATTATGTTATATCAAATCAATTCTATTTAAACAGATGCTATTCATTAGCCTTAAGGTAAAGGAAATATTTTGACATAAAAAATTCTAAAAAATTCTATAAGTTCATTAAAACTGAGGTTTTATAACTAACTTTCATTAATAGTTATTTATGCATCCAATTATTCATTTAATATTTGATATCTATTAACTAATTACTAGTATTTTCTCAAATACATAAATAAAAAATCAATAAATTTAGTACATAAAAAATGTTATATTATAACCACAAGAACTTATAGGTACATAAACTTTAGCAGTTTATATTAAATGGACCTGTTTACTTATTTGTATCTGACTTTTTTGATTTTTATTTTTATTTTTATTATTTCTATTATTTTATAAGGTATTTGGTTTTATTCAAAATCGTACACCACACTAACAATATTTTATTACTTAAACCATAAGTATTAACATAGATATTTAACCGTATATATATATTCATTGATATCTTTATAGTTTAATATTCGTTGCTGTTCATATATATTTTTATTCTTCCATATACAAGTACCATAATTGTCCCATGCTTTCTTAACAGATCATTTATGGCTTCGATTCTGATTTATATTAACTAACTCTGCAATTCTAGCATTGCTGTATATTTTTTTACCTCATTGTCATCGCGCCCTACTGGATGCGTTTATGTTTCAAGCCACTAGCACATTTCAGTTGATTTTGTTTTAGGTTTTTGTTTGGCTTCTCATACACATCTCAAAAGCTATATGTCACTTGGTCCCAAGTTTTGTATCGTGTCCTTTTGTGTTTTAATAATGTTTTTATGGTAAGACTTAGTCAAGTCTGCAAAACCATCCAAATGTTTTTATTTAGTTCTAAAAAAACTTAAATAGTGCTCACAATAACCATGCATTCAAATTGGTGTTTTAAGTAAAATAACTTTAGAAATGTTTTAGTACAAACTCTTTGTGAACGTCTCTAACTAGTTCCTGTCAAATGAACTAAGGTTTCGGTTGCGATGGTAACCGTAAAAAAGTCTATCTAGTGTTGTACCTGTTAGCATTCAGATGCGCAGGGTTCTCACTGCTTTTTATTTGTTTAAGCATAGACTTACTGTTGAATTACACCAAGTTCTTTAATTGTTTGTTTGCTGAATATTCTTTAGTTCACAAATTGTATTAAAAGTTAAGCATAAGATTTACTATAGATTCTATAAGTACTTACAATGAATGCAACGCCTCTGACAGTTTGTCAGCATTGCCGTTTTAAATAATTATTGAAGAACCTAATTATATAGGGCTTGGTTTTAAACTATGTACTATATAAGCACTTTTATGCAGAGTTTTCATTTGTCTGATGAAGCGTGGCTGTGACCACGCGAAAGCGCTTACCTTTTCTAATTACATCCACAATAAAGAAGAGTTTTATCCTTACTACGGCTGCCAACAATTTCTTTGAACAGTGTCCTTAGGAACTGCATTTTGGAACAGTAACCGCATTTTATTTTACCTATAGACTACATCGTGGTGAGATCAGGTTTCTGCCTTTTACAGTGATAAGACTCATCCGGGGAGTTTATGTGCTTCCTCTTACATAATGTCTTGCAAGGGACTTCCTTAGAGGGGTACTCTGGGGAAGCTTCAGAAGAGATAGTCTTGCATGCAAAGGCTTCCAGGGGCTCAGGGTCTCTGCGCTTGGGGGGTGACGGTGCTGAGACCAACAGAGGCTCCTTTGGAGGAAGAGTACTCTAACCCAAACCAGAGAGGAGCCATCGGAGGTGACAGCACTCTCTCCATCAGCTTAAAAGCCCCCTCACCTCGCTCCAAGGAGGTCCCCAGCTCCAAAGAGCCGGAAGACTGGCCCCAAAGCAGAGTGGTTGACTGTGAAGCCAATGTAGGAGCGGAGCTCACCCGCACCAAAGCCCCGAGAGGTAGAACCGGCTCGGAAAGCTGTCCAATCCGACTCGCCTCCCCGGACCCGAAGGGATAGAGTCGGCTCCTAGACTTCTCCAGATCCTGAAGGAATCGAGGGAGTCAGAGCAGACAGTGGTAGTCAGAGCAGATGTCGGAACAGACGATCCTGTTGGAGGTCTCAGTTCCAAAATTTCCACTACTATCGGGTCTGAGCCCTCTGGCTCCGAAGCCATTGACTGGGTTGGAGGAGGAATCGAAGAAGGGGATGGTGCCTTAGTCGGCTCCAGTTCCTTATGGGTTAGACTAGACAGGATTTTTGCCAGGACCGGTGTACGAAGTAGTCTCCACACCACCTGCTCCACATCATCAGACAGACTCCTGGAGGAACTGGAGGACAACAAAGGTGATCTCGCTCTCTCTGAGTAGAGATCTCAGAGTCAAAGTAATCTGTTCCAAAACTGGGGACCAACTTCTGACTTAAAACTCAATCGGTTCCGTAACTACAAATGGAGCCGAAGAGGTCGTCTTTTCGGAGCAGAGAGCCCTTGGTTCAGAGATGGGTGATTTTGCTGCAATTTATTTTTAGAGGGTCCGAAACCGGATCCAAGGCTAGAGTTCTTTTTTCCAACTTCTCTGATTTAGAGGAAGAAGGGGATACTGAAGAAGGTTTGGAGCTCTGAGACCCTTCCAAAGCCTCTGAAAAGGGAACCTTCAGCAATCCTCTCACAATCAGTTTGTTCTTGCGTTCAAGAAAGGAAAGTTGTGTAAATTCTTACCATAACCATAGATGTCGTCCTCTTCAATGTTGCAGTATTCACTAATGCGTTTACCCTTCTTCCTATCAGCGTGTTCGGCCAGGTTTCCAAAGCTTTTGCTGCATTTAGATTTACAGTTATTGATAAAATCATGGGAAATAGGGCTAATAAATCCGGATGGCATAGCCTTTTGGACTCAAAGGAAAGGAAATGGATAATTAAATTAGGTGCATTATTTTCACCAGGATGGAATGAACATTTGTAAGGAACCAATGGTTGTTTAGCATTAATTTATGTGTATGGTATTTAAGGCACTATATTTTTGGCATTACCTTAAACACTGAAAAAGGCTAAAGTTTACTGGAGCCGAAACCGGTCTGTTTCTATGTGCTTCATTGGAACCCAATAAAGTATTACAGTTTGCCATT
The DNA here is from genome assembly GCF_019279795.1 of Protopterus annectens. NCBI lineage: Eukaryota > Metazoa > Chordata > Ceratodontiformes > Protopteridae > Protopterus > Protopterus annectens. The sequence goes on from NC_056743.1 coordinate 17,154,917, forward strand.
GTCTGCTGGATGTTTTTTGACTGATTACAATTGAATATTGGAGCTGTGCAGTTGCCATACGAGCAGGAAGTTACTTTCGGTTTATGCTCCTGATAGAAATTCCCGAACCCACCACTCTTGAGGTACCTTCAGCTGCATGAGAGAGGTCTCATTGATGCATTAAAAATAGACTGCAGGGTCGCAGACTGTGAGGCCACAGAAGTTAGAGTTTCGGCAGTAGTGGTCGGAGAAATGGATTTTGACAGTTCCTTTATAATGTCCCTTTGTAGTCCCGTACAATGTGCTAGATAGTTCAGCAACCAGAGTACAAAAGTCGCTGACGCATACACACACGCTCTTCCCAAATTTGTCCAATGACCTAGACTCCCTGTTAGGGGGATGGACAGAGGAACTCTGCTCAGAAGGTTCCTTCTTGATGGCTGCTGCCATGACCATAGCATCTACCGGCATTCCATTGCTCCAAAAGTCACTTCCTACAGCTGCTGTGAGAACCAGAGCCAGTCTTTTGGGGACTGGCTCAACTGCATCAAGCTCCTTTCACGCCCATCTAGAGATCAAATCAATCAGCTCATCAGTGGGCGTAGCTATCCAGGTAGACAGGCCAGCCCCAAAGGCCAAGAGGAATACCAGTTCCTCTGGAGAAGGCATGTCGGAGGATCAACCCCGCCCAAGGATTCCAAGGACATCTCCAAAGGAGACATCGCTCGCTGGGTGGTGATCTTGGGGACCCTTCCCGCCCTTTCATCAAAATCAGTATCTTCTGTAAATGATTCCTGAGGGGTGTCCGAGTGCCTCCTCATGCACTTCCCTGGTAGAATGCTCCAGAGAAATATCAGAAGAGATGGAAATAACCTGCTGGGTAACCTGAAGACTTTGGGCTAACTGTCTTTACAGAGTAGAATGATGGGTCTCGAGGCGCAGACACAGACAGAAGACCCAGAGGAAAGATTCAAGGGGGTAGGATCCGTCCATGCTGCCAAAGCACAGAACACTCTCTTCACCATCTCAAAAGCAGAAGGCACCAGGGAGAAAAAAAGCTAATACAGCAGAGAAGCCACATTTCCGCTCCATCGGCTCCCTCTGCCCAAAAGGCAGTCCTACAGAGGCAGGAGATGGAGCCGTGGTGTCCAATGCTGAAGCTCCAAGGGAAAAAGACTGCTCTGAAAACTTCAGAGTTGATTTGCGCTTTGGATCAGGCAGGGATGCTTTGGCGCAGAGTCTCATCTGGCTCCAAAAACGTCAGAGCTGGTGCACTCAGAGATAGCTTCACAGCAGAAAATACCAACATCTTCAAATCTGATCCAGACGGACAAGGGAGGCTTGGATCCAGGTGCTCTGAAATGGAAGGTTGGATGAGAGAAGGAGTAGAGACTGGTGGACTAGGAAAAGCCCGAGCTTCCTAACCCAAAGGGGTAGAGCTGGGAGAAAGTACAGTTTTGTACCTACCATAAATGTAGATGTCCGATAGGTATGCATCTGCAGTCATCACATATGGGTTGTCCTGCCTCAGGCAGCCCTTCAGTCGGCCAGATTCCAAAGTCTGGGTCCGGCGCCGGCTGATGTCGCACTTTCCCCGACGTCAGAGCGCCTGGGGTATAAAAGCATCAGCAGACGCCATCTTCCTCAGTTTTTCTTGCTCCAGATGCCAGGTGCCCTCTAAGGAAGGCTAAATTTGGAGAGATGCATTTAAAAATCCAAACATGCACAATAATATAAAAACAAATACACCAAATAGATCACCCCAGCTGGCTATAAGAGGGGTAATTACCCAAGAAATACCACAGAGAGGAAGGAGGGAGGGTAAACCTGACTGCAGATGCATACCTATCGGACATCTACATTTATGGTAGGTACAAAACTGTACTATGTCCTTCAAGGATGCATCTGCAGCCATCACATATGGGTAGAATACCATAGCCAATCTGGGAGTGGAGGAACTATGTAAAGGATGGTGTAGCTAAAATGCCCTGCAGGACTGCCGTAGCAAAGCCTGCTCTGGATCTGGAATATTAAGGTAAATTGTAATGCTTGGCAAATGTATGCACGGAGCTCCATGTAGCAGCTTCTAAAATGTCCTTGGTAGCCACCCCTCTTAAGAAGGCTGTGGAGGTGGCTGTGGCTCTCGTGGAATGAGGTCTAATGTTAGCTGGCACAGTTTTTCCATGAAAGGAGTAACAAAAACGAATGCAATTCCCTATCCATTTTGAAACTGTCTGTTTGGAAATTGCTTTTCCTTGTGTACCAGCAGCATATGCTACCAACAGCTGGTCAGTTTTTCTGTAACCTTTAGTTCTGTCCAAGTAGTAGCGCAACTGTCTGTGTATGTCCAGGGTGTGCAGAAGTTTCTCCCCTTTGTTTTGTGGATTTGGAAAGAAGGTAGGCAAGTGAATAGCTTGATTTAATGGAACCCTGGATACCACCTTTGGCATAAATGTAGGATTGGTTCTCAATGAAACTCTGTCCTGATGAAAAATAAGAAATGGCTGTACTGCCATAAGGGCCTGTAACTCAGATACTCTTCTTGCTGAGGTTATGGCCAGAAGGAAAGCAGTCTTCCAAGACAGGAACTGTAGTTCTGCAGATGCTGCTGGTTCAAAGGGAGGCAGTGTTAGTTTTTCCAACACGAAGTTAAGGTCCCAAGTAGATAGAGGTGGTTTCCTTGGAGGGTTGATGTTTTTGATTCCTCTTAGAAACTGTCTTAGGAGAGGATGAGAGAAGACAGGTGGATCAGTATTGTACTCTGCTGAAATTGCTGAAGCATGAATTTTAATGGAAGAGTAAGACAGACCATTGTGGAACATTTCTGCCAAGTATTCCAGGATATGTGCCATGTTCATCACTGTCGCATCTAGGCCCTTTGTGGTGTTCCAAATGTGAAATCTTTTCCATTTTGCTGAATATGCCTTTCTTGTGGAAGGCCGGCGAGCTTCCATAATAATATCTTTCACTCTCTGGGATAGCTTGTCCTGAGGAGGAGTCAAGGTATTTTCCAGGCTGTTAGTTGCAAGGTTTTCAGGTTGGAATGCAGAGTTTTGTAATTGTGCTGTGTCAGTAAAGTGGCCACAGAGGAAGAGGCCATGGTTTCGTGCGTGACAGGCTCTTTAACAGTGGGTACCAGTGCTGCCTTGGCCAGTCCGGAGCTATCAGAATCACTTTTGGCTGCTCTGTCCTGATCTTCAGTAAAACCTTGGTCATTAATGGGAGAGGTGGAAATGCATACACTGTTAGAGTTCTCCAGCTGAAAGAGAGGGAGTCCACTTTCCATGCTTGTGGGTGGTATGTCCTTGAGCAGAATTTCTTCAGTTAATGATTGTGGGGGGAGGCAAAAAGATCTAAGTCCGGCCTCCTCCATGATTGTGTTATCTGTAGAAAGATGTCTGGGTGCAACATCCATTCGTGTGCATCCATGATATTTCTGCTTAAGCTGTCCGCCAGTATATTGTCTTTCCCTGGCACAAACTGGGATTGTAGCTGTATATTGAGCTTCAAGGAAAGTTCCCATAGATTCATTGCCAGCCTGCAAAGAGGATAGGAATGGGTGCCTCCTTGCTTGTTTATGTACCACATAACCGTGGTGTTGTCTGTCCTTATTAGCAGATGGCCATGATGCAGAAAGGGTTTGAAGGCTTCGACTGCATGTATCACTGCCAGCATTTCCTTTTGGTTTATGTGCATGCGTAGCTCTTTTTGTGACCATAGACCTTGAATGCATCTGCCCTCCATGTGCACTCCCCATCCGTGGTCTGAAGCGTCTGTTGTAATGGTTTGGCTGGCTATTGGTTTGCTGAAAGGCAGACCCCTGTTTGACTGGCTTGCTTGAGCCCACCACAGAAATTCCTTTTGAAGGCATGGAATGAGTGGTATCAAAGTTTCCAGGCTGTGACTGTGCTGAGTCCATAAACTCCTTGGGTACCATTGTAGTTTCCTCATATGTAGTCTTGCTTGCGGAATCAGAAGAATGCAAGAAGCCATGTAACCCAGGGCCTGCAGGATTTTCCTTGCAGTCAGCTGGGTTTGTCTTGTCAGATTTTTGAAGTAATCTGGTAGTTGATTTTGTTTTTCTTCTGTGAGGAAGGCCATTTGGGTGGTTGTATCTAGATCTGCACCCAGAAAGGTTATTCTTTGGGATGGAACAAGTCTTAATTTGTGAAAGTTGACTGTATATCCCAAGGCCTGAAGTAGGTGGATGGCATAATTCAAGTGTCCGCTTGTATAAGGCAGTCGTCCAGATATGGGTATATTTGAATCCCCTGAAGTCTGCAGTGTGCAATTACTGATGCCAGGCATTTCGTGAATACTCTGGGCGCTGTAGATAAGCCAAAGGGCAATGTTGAGAATTGATAATGCTCTGACCCTGCAAGAAATCTGAGGTGTCTTCTGCAACTTTGTCTGATAGGGACATGCAGGTATGCCTCCTTGAGGTCTAGAGTTACCAGCCAAGACCCTTTGCCCAGCATGGGAAGGAGCTGCTGTAGAGTCAGCATTTTGAACTTTGGCACAATGAGATAAGTATTCAGTGCGGACAAGTCGAGAATAGGCCTCCACTGTTTTTCTTTTCTTGGAACAAGGAATAGTCTGGAATAAAATCCTTGGCCTTGTTCTGAGAGAGGAACCTTTTCTATAGCTTTCATTTGCATTAAGCTGGAAATTTGTTTCAAAGCCTCTGCCCTTTGATTCGGTGGCAGGTCTGGCATGCCCTTTCTTTTTGGTAATGTGTGGAAATGAAACCTGTATCCTTTGTCTATTATTTCTAGTGTCCATTTGTCCCTTGTAATACTGTGCCAACTTTCTGAGAATAAAGAAAGCTTTCCGCCCAAAGGTGCTTCCAATTGAGCCCTGGTTGGCAGTGTCAAAGTAAAGTCATTGAGCCTGTCCTTGTGCAGCAGTTGAAGGTCCTGCATTACCTCTCTGGTTGTGAGGCTGCCATTGACGTCCTCTGTAGGAGCCTCTAGCTTGCCCTCTACCTCTGGCATGCCTGTTCTTGCCTCTCTGAAACCTCTCTGTGCCTGGAAAGGACCAATTCTTGGAAGGCCAATTCCTGCTGAATCTTGGTGGTTGTACTTGGAGAAAATCTTTGACTGTTTGTACGGATTTTGCCTTTTCTTCAAATTTCTTTAGGACCTCCTGAGCCGTGGAGCCAAATGACTTTTGCTTTTCCAGAGGGGCATCCAGCAGCTTTGCTTTAACATGGTCTGGCAGAGATTGTTCCTTCAGCCAAGCATGCCTACGTATGACTGCGCCAGTCATAGCTGACCTACATGAAGCTTCCAATGCATCATAACCACATTGCAAGAAATGGTTGCTAACCTGTTGTGAGTTATGTACCAGATCCTGAAGTGATTTGCGGTCTAGGGGGTCAGGTGAAGACAGTTTTTTTTATGCAATTCATCTAACAAATACTCTTGGTACTGTATCATATGAAATTGACAATTTAATGCCCTCATAGAAAGAGTAGCAGAAGTATACACTTTTTTACCCCATCTCTCTAAAGCTCTGGACTCCCTTTCAGAGGGGAGAGGATTTTTAGCAGTGGCAGCTGCAACCCCTTTAGGGCCCTGGGAAATAGTTTCTGGATCAGCAGAGTCGGCCTTGTAAAGGTAAAGATGCGAGTCCGGGACCCTGTAGTACCTATCGGGTTTGGCAGGAGCCGGAGGGAGAGAATCAGGAGTTGTGCTAGAGTCAGAGTACACATCATCAATGACATTCAAAACAGGAGGAATAGCTAAAGGTCTATGCTGAGGCAAATGTAAAAAGGTCCTTAATCTTTTCCTGAAATCAGAGAATTCCTGGCCCTGCCATTGGAAATGCTCTCTCATGGTGTGTATCGTCTCCCCAAAGGAAAACTCTTCAGGAAAGGAGGCCGAGGGAATAGATTCCTCTGCATCAGAATCCTCGTAGGCCGAAAAAGCCTCCTCCTGGTGGTCCGAGAGAGTAGAGCCATCAGAGGCCTCATCTGAGGAGTGGGGATCAGAGGGCTCAACCCCGGGCCTTTTGTCTGGAGGAGGTTGAGAGCCCCTGTCCGGATGAGGTTGAGAGCCCCTAATTAAGGAGATAAGATCCTCTGCTAAGTTTAGAATCTGTGAACCAGTAGAAGGTCCCTGAGGGATAACCTTGGGAGGCAAAGCTTTTGAGAGTTTAGCAGCTTTAGCCCTGGAGAATGCCTTAATGGACATGGATGCAGGAGGCCTGGCTGCACCACGTGCTGGTGTAGATTTGTCTAAAGGAATGGTGTCAGAAGGTTCCAGGACACCAGTTTCTGTTGGAAATTCAATAACAGACTCAGCCGGGGCCTCCGGGACCGAGGTAGTTGGTTGAGCGGTTTCGGTAATTGGAAGTACCAAGGACTCTGTTTCAGCCGAGACCGAGACACTTGCGGTAGGCCTAGCCGTGGTTTCAGCCGAAACCGCGGCCCGCGTGTGTCAGTCCTTGTCCTTTCGTTTCTTAACTAAATGAGATGTCGGAGTCTCCGACGGCATCTTATACGAAAAACTAGCCCCAAAAAATTCCTCTGCAAACTCCGCCCGACGTCTAAGAGTGCGTCGGTTGAAGGAAGCACAGGCTGAACAGGCCGAGACGTCGTGGTCTGGGCCTAGGCAGGGGAGGCAGTAAGAGTGGGAATCCTTATGAGGTATTTGTTTCCCACAAGTTAAACAATTATTAACTTTATCTGACATCGGCTGAGGCAAGAAAGAGTCCCCAACGGAGTACTTAGCTTTTTGAAGTCTTCGGTAGCTGAATTACAGAAGCTGGCCGACCGGCACTTGCGAACTGCTTCTGCTTCGGGCACCACGTGGCAAGAAAAACTGGGGAAGATGGCGTCGGCTGATGCTTTTATACCCCAGGCGCTCTGACGTCGGGGAAAGTGCGACATCAGCCGGCGCCGGACCCAGACTTTGGAATACGGCCGACCGAAGGGCTGCCTGAGGCAGGACAACCCATATGTGATGACTGCAGATGCATCCTTGAAGGACATCTCCCATCTCTATCTGCGCCGAGAGAAATTTCATCATTCTGTTCATATCAAACTTCACGAAGAATGAGTAGAAGCCACTGATGGAGACCTGGAGTGCTGGCATAACTTGAGGAAAGGGAAAGGTAGTCTCCAGAGGGTACCAGTCCCAAAGAAGGCAAAGGCCTCTGATCCGAACAGCTAGGATTCGAGGGAGCCTTTGTCGACTGATGCCAGCTAAGCAGAAGCAGCTTTCAGATCTGACCTTTTTTCTTTGATGGTTCCATGGTATGATCCGTGGAGGGCGTCGAGGACCCCAAAGGCCTCTAAGACTTGGAATAGGGCTCCTTTGCCTTGGGTTTGGGGGACTGAGTCCCAGAAATAGCTTCTAAAAAGAATGAGGGAAGTAAATCTTTCAGAATTAAATTTATTCTTCCTATCCGTCACTGCTCAAGGATTAAAAGCTTGGCAGACAGAACAATCTGAAGATGGTCTGGGCCCAAACAGTAAACATATAATACGCAAGTATCTGATAGTGGCAACTTGAGCCTGCATTTCTGGAAATTCTTAAAGCCAGAAGGGCCTTTTCCAGACATTTTCAATATAGAAATATGAGTAGAAGCATTAGTTTAATTTTTTTAACTATTAAAAAATAGAAATATAGAAAAAACTTAATAATTCAAGTTACACTAAACAATGCAAGAAAGGAAAGAACTGCAAACTCTGATCATAAAAAAATAAATAAAAATAAAAAGCACAACAATGTGTAAAAAGGAGGATTTATAAACAGAAAACTGTGAAAAGACTAAAGTGAGTAAAAAAAAAAAGGAGAAATAATTTTATCTCTAATCTTAAATGCTCAAGGCAACCATGTCCAAATGCAAAAGCAGCAAACGATACCTGAGGTATGTTAAGGGTTGGTGCACAATGGGTAAGGGAGGAGCCCGAGAGTTTTTTGGTGGCCAAAAGCTAAAATAATAGCAAAGTCTGACCCGAAGGTCAGATCTGAACCAAAATGTTGAGAAATGAATGAAAATGGACATCAGATCAATGTATTCCAAGCATGATGATGCAAAACTGCCAACATTCACTAAAAGTGTTGAAATTTCATAGGTTCTTACTAAACTTACAGCTAAAGCAGACATCAAAAAGCTCAGCCACACCAGACATTGGAGGGAGACTAAGCAACGCCCAATAAGAAGACTTTGTTCACAGAAAGGTTTGACAAAAAGGTGAAAATGTTAAAGAAGGCAACAGGAAACAGAGCCCTGCTACAATAATTACTTCGGCACAAATAAGGAAGACTAGAAAACTTGCTAAGAGACTTTCAGAAATTTGAAGTACTTAAATTGCTACAGAAACTATGTGAGGACATGCATGTCACTTTTATAAGACAGAAGAGACTTGAGTTATATAAGCTGGGTCTGTACAGTTTGAGTGATAATCAATTATTCAAACTCTAGCATTTAAAACCTTACAAGGTCACTAGTCAAAACGGTGATGCAAATAAAATATCCTGCCTTGCCACTGCGGGGGTATACTCTACTCTATCTATATATATATATATATATATATATATATATATATATATACACATATACATACATACATAAACTTCATGACTACACAAATATTATTTTACTATTATATAACAGTAGGGCTTCCATATAAACAAAGCTTTAAGGAGATAAAAAGTAAAGTTGTGCAAGTTCCAATTTACAGTAAATGTTTGTGGAACACAATGCCTTACTGGCATATGGGCAGCAGTTCCCTGCTACCCTCCCTCTGGCAGTCTGTCAAATCTGAGAACTCCTCCCACTGCCTGTCAGGGTGAAGAACCAATCATGGCAGGACTAGTGCAGTGCTTCACACTCGGAGACAAAACCCTTTCAGTTTTCTAGGTTCCAAAAGGAAGGGCAGACTTATGAACTACAGTTCTAAACCAAAAGCCCCCCAACACACACACGAAAAAATGTTGCTCTACCAAAACACAATAACAACTCTCAACAATCAACTATATACACCCAACACAAAGGGATGCTGGGAAGGTACTACCAGTACAGCAGTATGACCTACGAGCATCTGTTATAGGTAAATGAAACTTGCGCAACTGTACTATTGTTCATCTCACTTGTCTTGTCAGGATGGACTACACAAACCAGCGTTTATTATGTACAAACAACAGGAAACGAGGTAAATAACGTTAACGTAGATAAATTTATAAACAGACCATCTCATTAACATTCAGTCTCTGGCTGCACTCTCAATATGGCAGTGAAGCTAGCACATCCTTGTTATTTACATCCACGTTCAGTCCTTAGAAATGCTTCTTAAAGGTACCACACACATTCTACATCCTCCTCCTTTGAGAAATAAGTTATGCATCATTTACGACATTGACTGGCATGCAATAAATACAAGATAATTTTCTGACATGCAATTATACAAAACTAAATATATATAGACAATAACGTACAAGTTGCTGTGCATTTCACACTAGGTTTAAAGATGCGTCCAGAACGTGCAATATAAAATCTGGAATCAGGTTTATCAACTGGAACGCTCACTGCTGAATGTTCAATTTTAGGAATATCAGGAACAGGAAACTGGAGTCAAGACATGCTCTGCAACAGGAACATTGCCTGGGTTGCTCTGAGATTTAGAGTCTGTATCACAGGAACAATGCTGCAATATTGGTTCTGATACAGGAAGATGTCTGTGCTCCACACTCAGATTTCACAACATAGGATCTCGGCTCAGCACATATACCTGTCACTTGACCAATCCAGTCAAAACTCTTCACCATCTGTATCCTCACTATCTCTCCTTTTTTCAATGAAAGAAGAAATCTGCTCGTCTTAGCATAATTGGACATCTGAAAAGAACGTTTTCGGAGTTGTTAGGCTGTGATGGCTCTGTTCTTAGCTTAAGGCCTCATCAAACTAGAACTGACAGGCAGTGTTCTGGTTTGCCTAGACAAAAGTCTTTGAGCAGGTGAGCCAAGTATATCACACCATGGGGTATGTTTCGGAGAATGAGTAAATTCAAAGACACCAGCATTGTCACTCTTTGACTGCTCTAGTAATTGCTTTTCACTCTACTGCACGTTCAGCTAGACCATTTGACTGTGAACATTCAGGACTACTAGTAACATGTACAAAGTCCGATTCTCTTGCAAATCTCAAACAACTGACTGGTAAATTGCATACCATTGTCAGATATCAGCTTATGTGGACTTCCATGTACTGAGAAATGACGTTTCATCTTAGTAATTACAATAGTAGGCGTTATGCTGGGTAAAAAATCAATTGCAAACCAGCTCAAATAAGAATCGACGAACAATAAGTAATGCTGTCAATGGCAACTGTTGATCAAGGAAGTTCAGGAACCTGATTTAGCTGAAGTGGCTCTTTTTGCAATTGCGTCTAGTACTACTGCATAATGGACAAGTTGAAAGCACTTTGTCAAGGTCTTTTGCTAGAGCAGGCCAAAATACTAGTCCTCTGCCCCTTCTTTTAGTAGATTCGGACCCTAGATGACCATGATGCAAAACCTGGATATATTCACTTCGTAAGGAAGCAGGAACAACTTTAGGACCTTTGAAAATAATGTCATTTTCCATCAACAACTCCTCTTTGTATTGAAAATAAGGCTGTACTTAAGGCGGTACACTTGATTGCTTTGATGGCCATCCTACCTGGATGCAGTGGTCAAGCTTTTGCAAAACAGAATCGGTATGATCATTCGCTCAAGTCTTATGGTCGAAAAATTACAAACTTCCATGACACTGAAGTCAAAATTTTCTGCATCAAGCTGTTCTGTTGTATTTCTGGATAAAGTATCATACAGATAAAGAAGTTTGCCTTTTGTATAAACCATTTTGAAGTTCTACTTTTGTAATTTAAGCAACATCCTTTACAATCTTGCTGGCGTGGAATGCATAGGCTTCTTTAAAATAGTAACTAGAGGTTGATGATTAGTTTCAATATGGACATCTCGACCATAAATATAATCATGAAACTTGGAACATGCAAACCAACTGCCAAAAGTTCCTTCTCGATCTGAGCATATTGCATTTCAGTTTGGGTAATAGTTCTAGATGCATAGGCCACTAATCTACCCTCTTGAAGAACTGCGTTTAGACCAAACTTTGAGGTGTCACAGGAGAGAGCTTGATTTACTTTTATTGGTTTATTGATCGATATTGATCTATTGACATCATAGTACCTTAGTGTAGGCGGGTTGGCAATTTTCTGCTTAAGATCATCAAATGATCTCTGCTGCTATTCTAGCCATGACCACAGAACATTTTTACACGTTAATACCTGTCAGTTCACTGAAATCAGGTATGAACTTGCCAAAATAGTTAACCATACCAAGAAAATACTGTAGAGCTTGAGGATTATCTGGAACAGGCATCACATGAACAGCTGCTTGCTTAGATGGGTCTGGTCATAACCCAGTACTAGTAAACAAATGACCTACATATGTGACTTCTGGCAGTCTGAATTTGCACTTCAGAGGATTGAGCTTTAAATTCACTTCACGTGCTGTGTCCAAAACCTTGAGGTTTCTGCCATGCTCTACTTCACAATTGCCTGTGACCAACAAATCATCTAGTATTAAGGCACAGGGATAACCCAAAAAGATCTGTTCCATTGCATGCTGCAAGACTTAACTTGCAGAATTTATCCCAAATGGCATCCTGTGAAATCTGCATCTTCCAAATGGGGTAGTGAATGTAGTCAGTAATAAAGATATGCAATCAAGCATTACTTGCCAAAATGAACTTTGCATCTAAGATGGAAAATACAGTAGCATTCGGTATTAGAGCTCCAACTTCTAAGACTGTTCACATGGGATGAGGCCTTTTCAATCCCTTATTCAAGTTTCTGGGGTCGGTGCATATTCTGATCTCATCTGAGCATTTTTTTGAGAGTTGCTACCATAGACTACACCCATTCAATTGGTTCTGTAACTGGACAAATTACACCTTGTTGCACCATTTTATCCAACTGGGCTTTAACTTTGTTCTGCATTGCCACTGGAATTCTTTTTGCTGGTCTGACCACTGGACTGACCTCTGGGTCTAACTTTATAGAATACACCACTGGAATCTTGCCTAACTTGTCATTGAAAACATCAGCACATTCAGAGAAAATACCATCACTGAAACTGGGACATGTGCTTATATGATTAATGTCTCTAGTAAAAGAAAGCATGTCCATTCTCAAACTCTCTCTGAGACCCACTAATGACTGCAGAGGTCTTCAAACTATGTATAACAACTTGTAACTGTTACCGGCCAAATAACATGAAAGCACTACTGAGCCTTCGGTTTATGCAACAAGTCTCACACAACTAGCTACATTAAGTTGTTCACCAGCTCTCACTTTAGCAAATGTTTCTGCTGAGATCACATTAGACTTTGAACCAATATCTGCTTTGAGCTCAATGGGCTTTACCATGGATTTGGACAGTACAAAACACTTTGCCCTTGGCTAATAAATCAACTGCAATGACCTTTTCACCAATTACTGATACGCCATCTACAAAGAAAGCTAACAAACACTACTTGATCAATTTGTTTTTTTGAGTGATTTTTCTTTTTAACTGAGCGAGGCTTACTTGACTTGCAAAACCTTTGAAAATGATACACTTTTTTTTTACACTTGTGACATTGCTGACCAAATGCTAAACACTTTTCTCTTTTAGACTCGTGGTTGGCACCACATTTGCGACAGTTAACAATAAAGCTTGACAAGTTGGGTTTTGCTGATTCACCCTGGTGCTGTATTGAGCAGCGCTTGTTGTGCACTGAGCATGCTCCTTTAACTGAACGGGTCTTGGAACTTGCTAGAAAACTATGGCGCTTCCCAGGAAAACCCGTAAGGGCTGCAGCGGGTCTAGTTCAAAACACTGAATGGGGGGGGGGGGGGGACGTAGTAGAAAGTATGTTAGGTGTTGTTATAGTTGAAGCGGATGTTATTTACATGTGCACTGTAGTTTACAATGTTATGAAGCACACTTTCAATGCTCTTAGTTTTCACATTGTTTTTCGTTTTCAGTGTTTTGGGATTTCGATGTTTTGGTCTCAATGTTTTGAATTTCAACTTTATTAAATTTCAATGTTTTGATGTAGACCCGCAGCTGCCATGTGCTTAGGCCTGCTTCTGCTTGCCACGTGTTGCATACTACCTACGTTTGCATTGGAGTTTGTTGAAACCATGCTCTTATCAGTTACAAGCATACTTGTGTGCCTTTCTGTAACCTCATGGATTTGACAAATCTCAACAGCCTTGCTCAACATTAAGTTTCTGTCTTGAAGCAAAAATCTTTTTCACAGCAGCATTATTGATACCACATACAATCCTGTCCTTTATTAGCTCATCTTTTAGATCACCAAACATGCAAGTTTTAACCTTGTTTCTCAAGTCTGTAACGTTGTGTATTTCGTCTTTTCCCAGTTAGGGGTCACCACAGTGGAACTCTGGTCCACTAATGATTGGCAGTAGATTTTTACGTGCCGAGTTGCCGGCCCAGACACACAACCTTCAACTAAAATACGCCCATTCATGCATGTCTCAACATAGAAGACGCACTAGCTGAGAATCGAACAGGACAACGCCGTACTGTGAGGCGACAACGCTACTGTAGCACCACCACGGAGCCGCAAATGTTTCTCCTGGCCTTTGGTCTCTTGTGTAAAACAAATGCCTCTCTAATGTAACACTGGTCTGGGGGTTACAGATTTCTCTGAATTTATGTTTCAAACACTCAGGATAGTACAGTTGTGTACACTTACCATAAATGGAGACGTTCGAGTGTATTCACTGTTGCAGTCATTACATTTGGGTAATCTGCTGGCAGGTTGCCCTCAGGTCGGCCTGAATTCCAAAGTCTTGGGTCCTGCGTCTGATGCCGTCTTCTCTTCCATGACATCAGGGGTATAAAACATATATATATATATATATATATATATATATGTATATATATATGTGTGTACATATATATATATATGTACATATACACACACACACACACACACACACACACACACACACACACACACACACACACACACACGCATCAATATAAGCTTTACCTTCATCTACAAGCAAATACACCACATAGGTTGTAGAAGATAGAGAAGGAAAGATAAATTTCAGAATGACAGAGGGATGGCTGGAGGGTAACCTGGACTGCAACAGTGAATACACTCGAACATCTACATTTATGGCAAGTGTACACAACTGTACTATGTCCTTCGTGTTTCACTGTTGCAGTCATTACATCTGGGTAGAATCCCAAAGTTATGGTTGAGAAGCTGGAGCTAAACAGCATTAGGTGCGGCTATAAGGCCCTGCAGCACTGCAGTGGCGAAGCCTGCTCTGGACTTACAGTAAAGAGGCAAATGGTAATGCTTTGTAAAGGTGTGAACAGAACTCCAAGTAGCAGCCTCTACAATGTCTTTGGTTGGTGGTACTCTGAGAAAGGCTGCTGAAGTAGCTGCAGCTCTGGTGGAATGAGACCCAATGCCCTTGGGCACAGGTTTACCATGGTGTAAGTAGCAGAAACAGATGCAGTGGCTTATCCACTTTGAAACTGTCTGCTTTGAAATAGCTTTTCCTTCTGATCCTGCAGCATATGACACTAGTAATTGCTCAGTTTTTCTTAGAGCTTTAGTCCTGCTCAAGTAGAATCTTAGCTGTCTGTGTACATCCAAGGAATGCAAAATTTTCTCCCCTTTGTTCTGCGGAATTGGACAGAAAGTTGGCAGATGAATTGTTTGGTTAAGGGCCACACTGGAAACCACCTTAGGCATAAAAGCAGGATTTGTCCTCGGAGACACCCTGTCTGGTTAAAATATGATAAAAAGCTCTACAGCCATGAGGGCCTGTAGCTCTGAAACTCTTCTTGCTGAAGTAATTGCCAGCAGCAGAGCTGTTTTCCATGATAAGAACTTTAGATCAGAGGTAGCAGCTGGTTCAAATGCAGATAGGGTGAGCTTTTCCAATGCATGATTGAGGTCCCATGCAGGTAATGATGATCTTCTAGGAGGCCTTAAATTTTTGGCTCCTCTAAGACACTGCTTAGTAAAGGATGAGAAAAGATTGGCAGCTCTGTGTTGTAATGAGCCGAAATGGCAGAGGCATGGATTTTGATTGATGAGAAAGACGGCCTTTGTCAAGCATCTCAGTTAAGTATTGTAATATCTGAGGAATATTTAGTTCTGATGCATCAGTTCCTTGTGCATGATTCCAAGCACAGAATCTCTTCCATTTGTCAGCATAAGATTTTTTAGTACTAGGCCTTCTGGCTTCCAAAATGACATCCATCACAGCTTTACTGAGAGGTGGTGTTTGTATGACTACATGATTAGCCATGCTGCCAGGTTCAGAATCTGTAGTTGATTGTGCAGGATCTGACTGTTTTGCTGGGACAGTAGTTGTGATCTTTGAGGCAAGGTCCAAGCTGGGTATTGAGACAAGTTCCTTAGGATTGGGTACCAGTATTGGTGGGGCCAATCCGGGAGCAATTAATATCTTTGGCTTCTCTGGTCTGACACTTAGGAGGAACTTGGGTAGAAGAGGCAGAGGAGGAAAGGCATAAACAAATTTTTCCAACTGAAGGATAGGGCATACACTTTCCATGCTTGTCTGTGACAAGTCCGTGTGCAGAATCTTTTCAATTGATAATTTTGCGGAGAAGCAAATAGATCTATGTTTGGGCTCCTCCATTTCTCTGTTATCATGCTGAAGACTTGTGGATTTAGTTTCCACTCGTGAGGATCCATAAGGTTTCTGCTTAAATCGTCTGCCAGAGTGTTTTGTTTTCCTGGCAGGAATTGAGCTTGAAGATGTATTTGGTAGGTCAAAGCTGTGTCCCACAGTGCCATGGCTAATCTGCAAAGGGGGTATGAGTATGTGATCCCTTGCTTGTTTATATACCACAAGACTGTGGTGTTGTCTGTCTTTATCAGTAGCTGTCCTGGATGAAGTAAGTCCCTGAAGGCTGTTAGAGATGCTAGCTGTTCAAAATACCCTTTCTGGTTGATATGCAGATGCATTTGTTTTGGTGTCCATAAGCCCCGAATGCATCTTCCTGCCATGTGGGCCCCCCAGGCATAATCTGATGCGTCTGTTGTTAAGGTTTGGCTGGCAGGGGGTAGAGTGAAGGGCAGTCCCATGTTTTGGTGACATGCCTTTGCCCACCATAGAAACTCCTGTTGCAGGCAGGGAATGAGAGGAATCATTGTTTCCAGACTGTGTGAATGTTGACTCCATAAACTTTTAAGGTACCATTGAAGTTTCCTCATATGCAGTCTTGCATATGGAATTAGTAGGATGCAGGATGCCATGAAGCCCAGAGCCTGCAAAATTTGTCTTGCACAAGACTGGGTTTTTTTGCCATCAGTTTGAAGTAAGTAGTCAGTTGCCTTTGCTTGTCTAGCGTGAGGTAAGCCATCTGGGGAGTTGTATTTAAGCTTGCACCCAGGAATGTTATTTTTTGAGAGGGTACCAGTTGTGATTTCTTTTTGTTTATTGTGTACCCTAGGACATGTTAGAAGCCTTCTCACAAACACCAGGTGTCGAAGAAGAGTGTCCTTGTTCTCTGCTTGAATTTCGGCCCCAAAACTCGGACCAAAGCACAAAAGGAGGGGGAGTATCTATATTCATCAAAGATACCTACACCTCCAGGTTAGTGGCACTGCATGAAGCATCGGAAACCATTCATGTGCAACTAACAGCGGGCAAAACTGCCTTTCAGTTTGTAGCCTGCTACAGAACACCCTCCCTATTACAGGAACCCCACTTGGCATTCCTGAGAACACTGGAGAATATGAAGGTCTCTCCAAACACTATGTTATTGGGTGACTTCAACTACCCAAACATTGACTGGGAAAACTACTCAAGCTCAAACACCCTCGCCCAATGGTTCCTTGAATTTATAAACTAACACAATGGAACAACTGGTCACCACTCCCACAAGAGGGAACAACATATCGGACCTGGTCATCACCAACATGGGGACTCTATGTTCCACACCAAAGGTAAACACCTCACTGGTAAGATCAGACCATAAACAAATTTCCCTGGACATCCATATCCCGTCCTCACCCCCAGCCAGGGAAATCACTGTACAGAATTTCTCAAAAGCCCACTTTGCACTTCTCAAGAAAGAGGTGGAATCCTTCAAAGCCCCTGGGCCAGAGGATAATACAGCCCAATCCGCAGAATCCTTTACAAAAGCATTCTATGAGCACCTGCAGGAATGCATGGATCGTGCTATCCCAAATAAAACCAAGACTCACTCCTCCAAAAACAGATCGGTCTGGTGGACCCCGGCCATAAATTTATTTTATTTATTTATTTTTATTTATTTTACATTTGTTGACCGGGATAGTCCGACTGGACACATGTCCATTTACAGCGGAGGCCCGGGGAGAAAAGCTCCAATAGGACAAAGTGGATTACAACAATATATGACAGATAACATACAGTTGTTGATTATACATTTAATACACAAATGGGAAAAAAATTCAGTGGTATGTACAATAACAATTGTTAAAGAAAACAAGACATTCATGTTGTTAGTTTCCGGTAGAGAGTAGTTGGCTTAATGCCTAAGCGGAAAGTAACATTACTGAGGAAAATGGACTGGGGAAAAAAAAATGGATTAGTCTGGGTTAGAACATTGGCAAAGCCAGTGGGATTTGAAGTGGTGGGAGAGGCCTTTCTTGAATGTATTTAGGGAGGTGGAATTGGTGAGACTAAGTGGAAGAGAATTCCATATTTTACCCACTGTGTTGGAAAACAAAGAGTCACCTCCTGAGTTACAGGATTTGAGCATTTGTGCAAGTAATCTGTGTGATGATCTAAGTCTATTTAGATTTGTGTAAGGGGTAATCAATCTACTCAGACCAGGGATATTGTCAGGTTGAGAGAGTATTTTGTAAGCAACTATAAGTTGCTGCTGTAGGATTAGGTTTGGTAGTTCTATCCAGCCTAGGTTCTGAAGATTAGTACAGTGATGGGTTTTGTAGGGTAATCCAGTTGCAAATCTGGTAATATGATTATAACAACAAGAGAGTTTAGATAGATCCGATTTGTTGGGGTTTGTAAGTATAGGGGAGGCATACAAGAGGGTGGATAGGAGGTGGGTGCGAGCAATAGCCACTTTTGCCATGGGAGTCAGAAAGGGTTTTATTCTATAGAGGGACCCCAGTTTCTTATTAACAGTCTTAATAGTTTGGCTGATGTGTACATCAAATCTGAGTTTGTTGTCGATGGTAACTCCTAGTAGCTTGGTGTGGGGGTCGGGGGAGATGATGGTTCCATTGTTGGATTGAATACAAAAGGGAAAGGTTGGTGTTTTATGGGTAGGATGGAAGAGGAGCATTTTAGTTTTTTTTGTGTTAAGGATAAGTTGGCGTTCCGATAGCCATTTCTCAACTGCAGTGAAACAGTCTTGAGTTTTGGATAGTAGAGTAATTGGGGATATATTTGAGCAAATTAATGTCGAGTCGTCCGCATATTGAATACATGTGGACTCTGGAATAACTTTATTAAGATCATTAATAAAGATGGAAAATAGGAGAGGGCCAAGTATGGAACCTTGGGGGACTCCTACGGTGTTAGGTAGGAGGTCTGAGAGCTTATTATGCCAGAGCACAGCTTGTTGCCTATCAGAAAGATAGGCATGAAACCAGTCAAGGGTTTTGTTATCTAGGTAGAGGGTTTTAAGGTTTCATGCATTAGTTTGTGGTTGACCATGTCAAAAGCGTTTGATAGGTCCAAGAAGAGAGCTGAAGATATTTTTTTGTCATTCCGGTTAAGATTAATAGTGTTTGTGAATGAGAGGAGAGCAGTAGTAGTACTGTGTTTGGGCCTAAAGCCATGTTGAGAGTTGGTTAGCAGATTGTTCTGAGTAAGGTGCTGGATGAGTTGTTTGTGAATACATTTTTCCATTATTTTTGCCAATGGTTACAGAATGGCTATTGGCCTGTAATTTAAACGGTCAGTGGATGGGCCGCCTTTATGGAGAGGAATGACATGGGAGATTTTCCATATGGAGGGGATTGTGGATTCGATTATGGTGCGATTAATTAAGATTGAGATGGGATAGGCTATGATATCTGCAGCTTTTTGTAGAAAGTCAGCTGGAAGTAGGTCTGCGGCGAGGGTGGTTGGCTTTAATTTCTTTAGTAAGGATCGAATGTATGCAGTAGGGACAGGTTGTAGGTTGAATAATGGCGTGGTCATCAGGGTGGGACATGTGGTTGGGGAATAGGGGGCAGATTGTTGGTTGGCTAAGGATTTGATAACATCGATGAAAAAGGTGTTAAAAGATGTAGCGACTTCTGGGTTTTTCATAGTTAGGTCTGCTGGTGTAGGTGTGGAGGACCTACCCAGATGGAGAAGTTTATTTATTCCTGCCCAAAACTTTTGGGGGTTGGTTTGGTTTTTATGCTGCAGTTGGAGATAGTAGTTCTTTTTGTCAATTGAGATATGTTTTTTTGTTTCATTTCTTAGTTGTTGGAAGTTGTTACGGTCTAGTGGTGTCTTGGTAGCATGCCATTTATTCCATGCTTTGTTTCTGGATTTAATTTTGGCTATAGAGTCTTTTGATAGCCATGGTGCTATTCGAGCTTTTGTTTTGATTGAGCGTTTGGGGGCATGTGAATCAAGTATGTTTAGAAATGCGGAGTTAAAATTTGTTACTGCCTCTTCTAGTGGGAGTTGTTTAAGGATTGACCAGTTATAGGACTGCAACTCGTTTCGGAAACTAGTGAGGTCAAAATGTTTAGTGCTCCTAACAGTCCTGAGGACAGGGAGTTTGCAGCTACCTATTTTACAATATAAGTGATGAGGTGATCGCTGAGCTCATTTGGAATGGTCCCAGATTTGTACATTTCGGGTTTATGGTTGGTGAGTATCCAGTCTAGGATGCTTTCTTTTTGTTTGTTGCTGCCTATTCTGGTGGAGGTGGTTATAATTTGTGAAAAACCATGGAGATTAATATTGGTTGGGTCAGACTCTGACACACATAGATTCCAGTCAATGTTGACATATCCCAAGATTATAGTTTCTTGTGGGAAGTTATTGGTCAGCCAACTTAGAGTGTTTTCAAGAGTGCCTGAGTTTTTCCCAGGGGGGATATAGATCACAATAAGGTTAATACTTTTTTCCTTGATTAGTTGTAGTTTTAGGGCTGTTAACTCTACATTGGGCATTTGGGATGGTTGAGTGGGGTTTGGTATAACATGGAGTGTGCTTTTAAAGAGCACAGCAGTGCCACCACCTCTTTTTTTGAGGTGGTCAGTCCTATATATGTTATAGCCAGGTGGCAGGATTTCATTGTCTTTGGTCTCTGGTTTGAGCCAGGTTTCTGTGAGGCACATAATGTCAGGGAGGTAGGTTGCTAAGATAGCATGTAGGTTATGAATTTTATTGTTTAGGCTTCTAATATTCAGGTGGCATATAAGAAGGGAGTCTGGAGGTCTCGAAACTAAGGATGTATTGTTTGAAGGGTCATTTACTGGGGGGCCTGGATTTGGGTGTATGTCCCCATCTATATTAATATTTTTTCTAAGATACTCTATTAGTTTCATAAGTTTTTGTAGTAATTTTTTCTATGTTATTGGATTTGGGGTAGATTATGTTTGGTCTATATGAGTGGTGGTAATAAGTAAACGTTGTTTTGTTGATTAGCTATCGAGTGGGGTGACTGGTATTGATCAGAATTGTGGGGGTAGTTGTTTGGTACTTTGGATAATGAAAACCTGAGCATGTCTGGTTCTCATATATAGTTAGTAGGTATAATGTGATAATCACTGGTAGGGTGAGTGTTATAGTTTTTAGGGCTGGTATTGTGAACCGGGGTGTTAAGGATTTCATAATGTAAAGTGACTGGCTGTAAGATAAGCTAGTGTGAGTGGTTTGTTATTGGTTAAGGGAGAGGGGGGATGGGGAGAAGGTGGTGAGATTTGTGAACCTGGTGATATTGGAGGGGCGTCGCGAGAGGGGGAGGGCCGAATGTTTTGTGTGGCTAGGGATAATGGAGGGGTGTGGTTAGAGAAGTATAAATCTAGGACTAGTGGGGGCGGGTGGGATATGGGGGCAGGGTGGGGCGCAGAGCTAGCCTCGAAGCAGCGGAGCGGGGTTAATCCCACTCCACACAGAGCAAGTTCAGGTAATACAGTAGTAAGTGTTTTAACCTTGCTACAGAGTTCTACAATTGAAAAGAGATAGAAACTGCACTTTTTGTTTGTGACTAGCTCCAATTTCTCTGGTTTACACAGAACCAACACTAATTTTCTAATAAGCTATACAACAGAATAAATAATTATGTTGTATAGCTTATAAATAAGCTATACAACAGAAGGAGGAAGCTACCACATGACAGAGCAAAATCCCAAAAAGGGAAGGCATCTCTGATCAGTATTAGCAAGAAACTTCGATCCCTCATAAAATCATTAAAGGCCAGTTTCGAAAGAAAAATTGCCCTAGACACTAAAGATAATCACATTGCCTTCTTTAGTTATGTCAGGAACATGGGTGGAAACTCCCAGATATGCTCTGAATTGTTGCATAACAGTACAAAATATACCGAACCTACAGACATAGCCAACATCCTGGCAGACAGATTCAGCGCAAACTTCTTCCCCCCTTCCCCCCCAAAGGAGCAAATGCCTATCCCAACTGAATGTAACCTCCCTGACATCACAGATGCACAGGTGAAAGCTGCCCTCTCCAAAGCAAAAAACACAGCATCTATGGGACCGGATGGTGTCCCAAGCTGTCTCTTACACGAGCTCCAAGAAGAACTGAACCCTCACATTAAGTCACTGTTCAAACTTAGCCTTACTGCAGGATATGTACCCAAAGAATGGCGTACAGCTACAGTGGTCCCACTCCACAAAGGTGGTGCCACAACGGATCCCGGAAACTATCGCCCCATAAGCCTGACTAGACTAGTCTGTAAAGCTATGGAGCGTATTATCATGGAACTCAAACAAATATATTGGGAGCCTCCAGACACTGGACCCTACCCAATTCAGCTTTGTTAAGGGCAGATCTTGCCACTTAAACCTAGTTGATTTCTTTGAAACAGTTACCAAAGCCATAGATGAGGGCAAGGTAGTCCATATAGCCTACCTGGATCTCACAAAAGCTTTCGACACAATACCCCATTCGGGCATCATAAATTAGCTTACCAGCTTAAATATCAACCCCTGTATCACAAGATGGGTTGCAAACTGGCTCAGAGATAGAACCCACATGGTCAGAATCGCAGGTGCCATGTCTGAATCCAAACCAGTTACAAGTGGCGTCCCACAGGGCTCAGTTCTGGGACCTCTCTTGTTCGGTATATACTTCTCTGAGGTTCAGGCTAACACAGGGGGATTATGGCTGACAAAGTTCACAGATGACTGCAAACTGGGGGCCATAATCGAATCTCCAGCTGACACAAGCATCCTCCAAAAGGGTCTCACAGAGACGGATGCTTGGTGCCAGAGCCACGGTCTCAAGCTAAATGCTAAAAAGTGCATAGTCAACCCCTTTGGGAAAAACAAGGTGCCCACAAATTACCACATAGGTGATAATCCATTAAGTACGGAAGAAGTAATTAGAGATTTGGGGACCAACGTAGATAGTAATCTCTCCTTTGATAATCACATTGCCAAAGTGGTTAGAAAGACCTTCTATATAGCCCACCTTATCACGAAAGGGTTCGCATCTAGATCAAGAGAGGTCATTGTGCCCCTCTACTCGTCACTCATCAGGCCCATAATTGAATACAATGCCCATTTTGGGATGTACCTTACCCGACACCTGCAGCAACTGGAGACCCCCCAGAAGAACCTCACCAAGAGAATCATGGGCTACAAACAGATGTCCTATGCAGCTTGACTAAAACTCCAGCTCTACTCAGTTGCTTACCGCCTATTCAGAGGCGATCTATGCCTGACGTACAAAGCCATGTCAAACTCAGAATTAATGGACATACTCCACCTCAAAAAATCCAAGTCCCTTAGAGCTACACGCTCCAGGGACCTAAACCTCAGCACAAAAATAAATAGGACATGCTGGAGGGACAGATGAATTTCCCAGAGGCTCCCCTCACTCTAGAATGGAATCCCAATTCATGTTAGACATAGCCCCTCGCTGACCCTCCAAGCGAAATCTGGACGCGTGGATGGGAAATCGCAAATTCACCCCTGGGATCTCTTCTGTGTCCCTGCCAGACAGAGGCACAGTAGGCTAATCTAATAGGGAGGCGGAAGCCAAATACACTCTGGCAAGGCTTATAAATGCCCTAGGGCAGAGAGCCTAGTATCCACCTATGAGCCTATGAATGAGACAGTCGTCCAAGTAAGGATATATTTGTATACTTCTTTGTCTGCAAAATGCAATTACTGGTGCCAGGCACTTTGTAAAGACCCTGGGTGCAGTAGATAAGCCAAAGGGCAGTGTAGAGAATTGGTAATGCATTAAGCCAGCCTTGAATCTGAGGTATCTTCTGCACAATTGTCTTATTGGGACATGCAGGTATGCCTCTTTTAGGTCTAAAGTCACCAGCCAAGCATTCTTGCCCAGCATGGGCAGAAGCTGCTGCAAAGTCAGCATTTTGAATTTTGGAATGTCCAGGTATGTGTTCAAAATCGATAAATCCAGTACTGGCCGCCAGGCCCTGTCCTTTCTGGGTACCAAGAACAGTCGAGTAAAAACCTTGTCCTTTTTGCTGTTCTGGTACTGTCTGAATGACCCCCATATCCATGAGGGACATAACCCATTTCGGTGCCTCTGCCCATTGATTTTTTGGCAGATCTGGCTAACCATTTGCCATTGGCAGTGTGTGGAAATGGAATCTGTATCCGTGTGATACGATGTTTAGTACCCACTTGTCCTGGGTTATTAACTGCCAATTTTGAGCAAAAAGTGCAAATTTTCCCCCTACGGGTGCTGCCAAAAGAAAAGTGCTTGGTGTAGGCAGAGGGAAGTCATGGGGATTGCTTTCTGTAGGTTTGCGCTTTATCTCCTCCTGATTTGGAGGTGGAAGCGCCCCATTGCTTTGACCAGTATGAATCTTGCGCCTGGTATCTGGAACCCTTAGGGCGTCTGAATTTGCCCCATTTGAGCTCTGTCTGACACAGGAAAGGACCAATTTTTTGTAGGCCAGTGTCAACTGAATCTTGCTGGCTGCACTTGTAAGAAGTCTAAAAGTTTGCATAGACTTAGCTTTGTCTTTGTTGGGGTAGCTAAAGGCTTGTGATGAAGGAGAAGGAAATCCCTGAGCCTCTTTTTTGGTTCTGAGAAATCTTGACTCCCCAGTGAAAATGCTCCCTCAAAGTATGCAAGGTTTCTCCAAATGAATAATCCTCTGGAGGAGATGCAGATGGAATAGACACCTCAGCATCAGAATCCTCATAGGGGGTATACACAATTCCTGATCAGAAGAAATAGAAACCTGATCTGAAGATTCATGATCAGTGTCTTGCCTAGGCCTCTTATCTGGAGGGGGATGGGTACCCTGATCAAGGTAATAAGGTCTTCAGCCATTTTGATCATCTGTTTTTTAGGCATAGAGGCCTATGCATGTGGCTCATGCGTCGGTTTTTTAGTTTTAGAAGTTGCTTTTGTCTCTGGTTTTTTGCAGCTGTTGTCGGTTTGATATACAAATGTTGAGGTCTGAATACACCCTCAGAAGCCGGTGCCTGCTCAGCGGCTCTGGACCCATCCGAGGGAGATACATCCATCAGTCCCAATACCTTGAGTATCTTGAGGCATGCCGGACTAAACATGGGTGTCGGTAGAGGCCTGTAACTCAAAGGTAGCTGGTATCATTGGCTGCAAAAGGGCCTCACTGAGTACCGGCGAACGGCTTTGGAGAAGCTTCATCATTGGTTTTGGATCTCGACAGCCTTTCTCTGTCCTTTTCTTTGCGTTTTTTATGTACTCCGGTAATCAAATTGCTATCCGATGACATTTCTGGGTA